>NC_063150.1:25762431-26065461 GCF_020921035.1 Rhodamnia argentea | reverse complement strand
ATCCAGTATCCCCTGCTCTCATCCAAATGGCCAAAAAAGTTTTAAAAAAAAATTCACATTACGAAGCTGAAAACAGAACATCCACGGATCATTCTAAGGCAAGAGCAGAGAGAAAGGGACAGGACCACTAAAGACTTTGCATGAATTTTGTGAGATTCTTACCTCTCTCCACAGGGCGTCCCTGCAATCAACCCACCTCCTCTGCAATTGCCGCAGACGCGCATCCATGCTCTGCTCTGCTCCCTTGTTTCTCACCCTCCAAACAGACACGAACTCAAACAGAACAAAAACAAGACAGACCACTTTGTCTTCAGCCAATAAGTTGGTGGCTTTAAATAGGGAAGAATCATACTGATAGTCCCTAAGTGGTTTCTCTCTTGTTTTCATTTTTTTTTTTTGCTGCAATGAATAAACTGTTACTTTGAAAAAGAAATTTTAGCCATGGGATTTTTAATTTGTCAAATGTAATCTTTGCACTATTCCTACAGGTTCAATGGAGCCATTTTTTACCACAAAAAAAAAAAATGGAGTCGCTGAAATTTTTCAATTTATTCAACGTAGTCTCTCAACTTCCATAACAAAGACAAATAAATCCTCGGTGCCTTTCCCAGTCTTTATAATTGCCCTATTGCCCAGATTATAAAAGATCTTCTCATTTTGATCTATTTCGTAGATAAAAAGCAATGTGATATCTTTTTAACTGCCGTTTTACTTTTCTGGTCCAATAATTTCATTTAAGAACATCTTAATTTATGATCTCTATAATAGTAAAATTAGCCTCATTTAGAATTGCACTGAGTTTTTAATCCTACGATTTATCTTCCTAATTTATAGATCTAGTTAAATTTAATTAAGAAAGCCCAAAGCACCAAAGATGGAAAATTCTATATATCCAAAAAATTAGGGACAAGATTATTTTCATAATGTTATTATGAACACATAAATTGATATCCTTTTTAATGAAAGCACTTAATCTTACATTAACAGAAATATTTACCCGGTATAACTCAAAATAAGGTTCTAGTTTAACTCTTATAGAGATTATAAGGTAAAATATACTAAAATGGAACTACAGTAATATTTGTGAAGACCAAAAAGGTAAAGAGGTAATAAAAAGGATAAGGATGTCTTCTTGTTGATTTACGAAATGAATTGAAATGAAAAGATTTTTAAATTTTTGAAAAGAGTGTAATTATGAAAATTTTCCAATAAAAACTAATTGACTGATCTGACTTTGTTATGCTAAAGAAACCTTGAAAGCGGTCTGATGAATTTACATTGCATGGGCCAAACGTGCAAACTTCGCTTGGATTGCTGCCTGGCTCCTCTCTTTTTTCTGTTGTCTTTAAATGAGGGTCGACTTAAAAATGACAAAAAAAACATAAATAAAAAACCTTAGAATAACACCAAAACACACACATATACATATATGTGTGTGTGTGTAATTTCCAAAAGAAAGTTTACAACTTCCCCTAAGGAGAATAATTTTTTAGTCCATTATGTATGAAGAAAATTTATGTCTTCTGAAAATGACAAAATCTTCAAGGAATAGGAAATTCCTATAAAGGAGAATAAAAGAGATTGTAATTTAGGGAGTTTATAGACAATATAATTTTTTTCGGCCGGTATAGAAAATAGAATTTAGAGGGAGAGGGGAGGGCTTTGTTGCGAGGGTCATAAAGGGAGATAGTTGGTATCACGGCAAAATTTCATTCATGGCAAGATTTTTTTAAGTGGAGAAGAACCTTTTTTTTTAAGGGGTCGAATAGAATTTCTTGAGAGAAATTCATTGATGAAAATTATATTCTAATTCTGTTAAGCTCAAATAGAATTAGATAAACAAGGGCGTGCACTTGTTTTAGAAAAGGGGAAAGAAAGTAGCTCGATGTTCGTTGACAAAGAAAGGAGCACAGAAAAGCGAGTGATGTCCAATTACGATAGTAACCATTGAAGACATTGAATTACTCTACTCAAAAGAGGTAATAAAATGTAATAGTACAGTCGAAATTGATGAGCTACAATGCCAGCACACACACACACACACACACACACACACACACACACACAATATATATATATATTATGGAGAGCAGAGATATGCATAATTATTGTGTACATCCCGTTTTATTTTATTTTTTCTGAAAAAATTGCAATGAATATCGAGAGATTTGAGTACTAGCCAACTCTTTGAGTGACACAATTACCTCTTGAATCCCATATATGCTCAGTTTTTTAATGTGAAGTTAATTAAATAACCACTCTAAAATAGTCATCACCCAAACATTCGTTTTGGAATTGGGCAACCCAACTTGCTTTATTGACTATATAGCTAAGAAAAAATTTATGTAGTTATAGGTAACTTAAATTTTTGTTTATACAAGCCACCTTTTTAATCATTGATTAGCATAGTCAGTCGTCACTTGCTAGCAAAGTTTACTTTTAGCTGCATTAAATAACCAAGTCGTCAAGGAACGCATTTATTGTGGGCGGGGAGGGGTACAAATGAGGCTCGACACTGCTTCAATGAATTTGAGTAGTTTATGAATGCCAAAGCCATGTTATGATTGTTATCTATCATAGGACTCTTATGATTTACCAACTTTGGGTTGTTTGGATCCTTTTCAAACTGAAGAAAGAAAACAAAAATTCTATTTTCACACATATCTGATGATTGACAATATAACGAGGCTATTTTTTTAAATTTTCCTTTTGAGTAACTATTAGTTTTAACCGAAAGAATATCCTAAAAGTGAGTTCCATATTCAAACTCAAATGGGATATAAAATCTCAATATTCAAGAAATTATGGTAATTGTCACTTTGAAATATATTGTGAAATCACGGGAGTCAATCCCTTTATTACTTTGACATAGTGGATGTGACACTTCACATACATTAACGGAGATTAGTCACGCCGAAATTGCAAATGCTCAAGTAGGGGTTGTTTCGACTTCAATGAATTTGAGAGGCTTCCGAATGCCAAAGTAATGTTATCTAACATGGGATTCATACGATTTGCATACATTGATGATGCTGAAAATTTCTCTCAAGCTTTATTAAATACCATTTCCAAAGTGAAATAAGGCTGAGCCCCTTTCAAACCGAAAATATGTCAACTCATATGGGGAAAAATTAAATACCTTGTAAGGTCGTTCATTAGCGTTAAAGCTTATTAGTTGCAAACACTACCCATGCTGAGCCTAAGAAGTATCATAGTAGCTTCTAAATGCTTCTTCTTCTTCAAAACATGCCGACAATTGCCATCAATGGCTTGGATTGATTGGTTGCATCCTGTGGATCGACCCACCAGCAGCCACAACTTGTTTCTCCAGCTGCAATTTCAAGTTTGAAACAGGCTTAATGGATATCAGAAAGATTCGCAAAGGTAGATCGAAAAATCACCGTCTTTGAAGTAGATCGGTTGAAAGAGATCACCAAAAGAAAATTTGTCTATACCGACCTCGAAAAGAGCTTTGAGCTTGCCTTTCACAAGGACGAATTCTTGTTTCATTTGTTGCAGATATCTCTGGCACCTGTAGTAACAGATTTAAGCTCTTTCGTCGTGATCTTAAGATTTCATAAGATCATTCTGTTCCTATGCTTCTCACAGCGTCTACGGCTAAACAGTTTGACATGTTTTATCTGAAAAAAAAGGCTGATAACTTCACAATCACAAACAGAAGATATCGGCAAGAACTCACCCGCGGACGTTTTTCTCCTGACAGAAGTTTTGGAAGACTATGCAGGCACTCTTGACTCTCGGAGCTCCTATGCTGTCAACCAAAGCCATCCACTTTGTCATTAACACACATACCTTACGGTCTCTACTATCCAAAGCTTAGAACGTTGTCTTTTCAAATGAAATGCCACTCCTAGGAAAAACAATTAAGTGACATCCTTTCCAGAAAAAGCATTTTTTTTAATATTCAGCCAAATGAATGACACTGGACTCATTCCCTTGAAGAAAGGAGGGGACTTTATCGGTACCTGCAGCTGCTGCCCATCAACTTGTGTGCTTGAGCATGTGCCCTTTTGAAGTCCACATTTTGCTGAGTTCTATATTTCAGAGACAGAGATTAATGAGCTTTTCACAGGATAAGCAGGCAAAAATATCCCAGGAATGCTGAAGAGGTAATGAAGAGAAGATCATCAGGAAGCGGAGCGAATAGGGGGAAAGATAAACAAGATGGTTGGTGCATTTACAGATCTCTGGAGAGATCATCGAGAAGCTTCTCAGCATCAGTGAGGAAAAGAGACACCACTTCCACTACAAAACCTGGGTTGCTCTCATCTTGCAGTTCATGAAGCTCCAAGTACTGAGAATCCAGAATCTCCTGCTCTCACCCCAAAAAGGCCAAGTAGAAGCACATCACAAAGCATAAAAATTGACAGAATCTACACGAATTTGTGGGGTTCGTACCTCGTTGAACAGGGCGTTCATGTAATCAGCCAACCTCCCCTGCATTTGCATCAGACCCGCATCCATGCTCTGATCTGTTGCAGAGAAAAGTTTTTCCAGAACCTGCGGAGGAACAGCTCGAGTGGAGGCTATAAATGCTGAAGAAACCCTCTGAAGTTAGTTTTACATGGCATATTTCGCAAAATTTCGTGGGATAGTCCCAACTGTTTTAAAAGATTAACTTGTTGCGATAAATTCTAATACTCCTATTCACGCGTAATGCGAATTTGGACTCAGTACTAAACATGGATAAATTTGTGATTTAATAAGTAGATATTGAAATAGTTTTGATTCGTGCTTTTATTCTCGTTTTGGGGTGACTGCTGCGGGTCTCCTCTCCTTTTGTCTGCGGGCCACACCCTCGCTTGACCTAAAAATGACAAAAAAAAAAACACACACACACACACACACACAAAGAAAAACCTTAAAATAAACATCAGGGCATCCATACATTGGTAGATATATTATCTGTCCCAAAGAGAGTTTAAAACATCCGTACAATGATATGGATATTGCTACAAACGCGTTGTCTAGAAAAGAGTATAGTGATCGTTCGCTATATTACGTATGAAGAGAATTCATATCTTATGAACTCGTTAAATCTTCAAGAATTAGGAAATTCCTATGAAGGAGCACTCCAGAAATTGTAGAACGAGGGACTTGCAGAGAATGGACGAAATTGACGGGTCATAATGCCATCAAGGTTTTTCACTAGAGGGTAGAGATGTGCATAAGTTCGCCGCCCAACCCTTTTTTCTTTGAAAATTCTGATGTATAGTGTGCGGTTTGAGTACCAGGTAGCCCTTTGTGTGATGCCATACCTCTCAGATTACATATTTAGCCAGACATTGCTTGTGAAGTGATGCTCAAGTGAAAACCTAATCGGAAGTAGTTATCATCCAAATAACTCATTTTGAGATTGGCCGTGTCGATTAAATGGATTGGGGGTAGGGATAAATAAAATCACATATCGAAGGGGCCAAAAGTCCTTGGACGACATGATTTCATATTGTCGATTCAGGTCCATGATGATGGAGCGATTTAACTTGGAACAACAGAACCCAAGTTAGTAGTATAGTCAATTGTCATCTAATCTGCAAAATGATGACAAGAAATGCTTATACAACTATGCAACCTAACTTGTTTCGTTAAAAGAGTAATAAAAAAAAATTTATATGAAACTATAGGCTACGTAAATTTTTCTTGATACATGCCACCTTTTCAACACGTTAGTAGTATAGTTAATTGTCATTTGTTAGCAAAGTTCATTAAATTATATCATGAAACCCCTGGGTCGCTCTCCATATCACTCGAAATAAGCGAACGTGACAGTTTATGTGCATTTACGGAGGTTGATCAGGCCGAAAAGGGCAAACACCCAGATATGTACTTATTGCGGGCACGGCTTCGATGAATTTCAGAGGATTACGAATGCCAAAGTCATGTTATCTCGCAGAGGATTCATACGATCTACAAACTTCGGTGAAACTGAAATTTCCACTTCAAGCTTTATTCGATACCATTTCTGAAGTGACGTACTCTCTTCATGCTGTTTGGATCTTATCAAAAACTAGTGACCTTTTAAGCTCGATTACTAGCATTCAAGCTTAGTAGTTGCTGACATTACACGTTCTAGTAACACATGCTGAGTTGCTGAGCATAAGTAAAAGTATCGTTGCCATCAAAGGCGTGATCGCGGTATCGCCCCACCAGCAGCCAAAATCTGTTGCTCCAGCTGCGAGCTTTTCGCGTTCGAAGCAAGCCAACGGGTATCAGAATCATCCACAAAAGTAGATTCAAAGATTATTAGTCCAGGTTGAAGTAGATAAGTGGAAAGAGATCATCGAAACGAAATTCCACTGTACTCACATCGAGAAGAGTTTCGAGCTTGCTTCTCACAAGGAAGAATTCTTGTCTCATTTGTTCCAGACATCTCATGTACCTGCAACAAAACCAATCTCTTTCCTCGTGATCTTGAGGTTCCGTGAGCCCACTCTGTCCCCATGTTTCTAACACTACTTATGGCTAAACGATTTGATGTTCTGTTTTGATCAGAAGAAGAAAAAGGCAGATCACTTCACATTCCACAAACAAAAGAGTCAGGGAACAACTCACACACGAATGGTTGTCTCCCGGTACAAGTTGTGGGAGTTGCGGAAGGCAATGCAGGCATCCCTAAGTCTCGGTGTTCCTACGCTGTCGACCAAAAATTATTGACATTCTCATCAACCATTGCACATACCTTCATGTCTCAAAGCTTAAAAATTTCGACTTGTCAAATAAGATGCCACCGCTCAGGAAAAGCAATTCAAGAAAGCGACGTTCTTCCAGAAAAAGCTTTCTTCGGAAAAGATTAGATGAAAAAATTTGACACATTCATTTGATGGAAGAAGGAAACTTCGTCCATACCTGCGACTTTGGCCCTCTATCCGGTCGACATGAACGTCCACCCGTCGGAAGTCCACATTTCGCTGAGTTCTATATTGTGGAGAGAGAGAGAGAGAGATCAGTGAACTTTTCGTCGAATGATGCAAACTGGAAAAACCAAGGAATGCTGAAGAGATAATGGAGAGAGCATCAAGAAACGGAGCAAAGGAGGAGGACACAGTAAGATGGTTGGTGTGGTTACAGCTCTCTGTGAAGATCATTGGATTTATTTTTTTTTTTATTTTTTTTTTTTTTTATTTTTTTTTTTTTATAATTTTTTTTTTTTTTTTTTTTTATTTTTTTATTTTTTTTTTTTTCCTTTTTTTTTTTTTTTTTTTTTTCTTGAGTAATGTGGGTGTTCTATTTGCAGCTGCTCAGCATCAGTCAAGAAAAGAGACACCACTTCCGCTACAAAATGTGGATTGCTCTCATCTTGCAGCTCATGAAGCTCCAAGTACTGAGAATCCAGAAACCCCTGCTCTCTCCCAAAAAGGCAGACAAACAAGCACGTTATAAAAGCATCCAAAATTAATCTTAAACATTTTGACGATTTGCGATTCTTACTCTCTCTCAGTAGGGAGTTCCTGTAATCAGCCCACCTCCTCTGCATTTGCGCCAGACGCACGTCCATGCTCCGTTCTGTTGTTTCTTGCCCACAAACAAACAAAGAACTCACACAGAACGGAGCAGACAGACAATTTGTCGCCTTACATAGGAAAAAATCATGCTAACAGTCCATAAACTTTGCCTCAATATATAATATCAATTTGACTTTTAGTTTGTTTATTATGATCCTTTGTACCATCCAAAAATATATTCAATATGGTATCTAAACTTTCAATTTATCAGTTTAATTCCTCAATTTATTTCTCGTTTGATATATATACTTCACAAGCGTTAGGAGGCACTCGTTTTCATGATTACGCTATTGACCAGATTTTAGAATATCTTTTTTTATTTCAACCCATTGCCTAAAGTAATAGAAATAGTCTCATTTAGAATTGTACTGGGCTGTTGATCCTGATATTTAAATCTCCTAATTTACATATATAGCTAAACTTAATAAAGAAAAAGAAAAGCACAAAGGTTGAAAAATTAATAAGTAAACAATTATAGACAACATTGTATTAATATAAGTAGTGTTATCCAAATACAAATTGACATTGTTTTTAAACATCTTTATGAAAGAACTTATTCTTAGCAGAAACAACAACCCGATATGACTTTAAACAAGATCCCACTTTTACTGTAGTATAAATCACTTAAATGGACTATGGTAATGCTTGCAAAGACCAAATAATAAAATGATAACAAAAGAAGATAGCATATTTCTTGTTGAGGAAGGGGATAGTTGGAATCGCCAAAAAAAAATAAAAATTAAATTACGGCAGCACTTTTAACTAAGCAGTTTAAGAACTTTTCTAAAAGGGGTCAAATGGAATTTCTTAAGAGAAATTCATTGGAGAAATCTCAACTTCTTAAGAGGAGTTGAGAGCGTTTTTACATCACATATCGAACGGATTGTATGACATGAGTCGAAGTTGGCGAGTCAAGTCCACGTTAATTGATCCGTTAAACTTGCAACTACGAGTCCAATATCTTTATGGAACCCTCAGGAAAATGTCATTAATTTTCCATGAGATATTATCTAAACTGCAAAATGACCAAGAGAAACGCTTTTATAACCATGCAAACCGACTTGTTTCATTAATAAATTATACCTAAAAAGACTCCATATAGTTATAGCCTACATAATTCTTTGTGGACAATTGCCCAAAAAGTCCTAAACCTTTTCCACTTTTTCTAATTCAGTCCTCACCCTTTTGGATTTGTACCAATTCAATCATTCCGACCAAAATTGACCGAAAATCACCGATGTGGTACAAACGGGACAAACGTGCCAATTTTTAATTATCATTTAATAATTTTCAATTTATGTATTATTTTCTATCTGTTTTTTTTTTAGTTCCCTTCTTCCTCCTCCGGCTCGTCACCGAATCGGCTACGGGGGAGGCCAACGAGGCCCTGTCGCCCGGGCGACCTCCTTAGATCTAGCAAGGGCGAATTTCCCATCCCTTGGCGAGGCCCGATTCGCCACCCCTTGGTGAGGCCGAGCTCGCCCTCACCAGTTCTCCCCACTGGCCGGTTCAACAACTAGCTAGAGGAGGGAGAAGGGAAGGAAAAAAAAGAGATAAAAATGAAAAATTAATAAAGAGATAAATAAAAAAACATTAGATTATCATTAAAAATTGCCACATTAGCACTAATCATGCCACTTCAGCGATTTCCGGCCAAAAAGACTAAATTGGCACAATGTTAAAGGTTTAGGACTAAATTTGCAAACTTAAAAGATTTAGGACTAAATTGGCAAAAGTGCAAAAGGTTTAGAATTTTTTTTTTCCACTTATTCTCTTCTTCTTTTTTTTTTTTTGGTTGAAATAATCCCCATTTTTTTTTTTTACAAGCCACCTTTTCAACCATTGATTAGCATAGTTAGTTGTTACATTTTAGCAATGTTTCACTTCTAGTTGCATTAAATTATGTCGTGAAACATGGAGGGTAACTCCCTTTATTACTCGAAACCCATGGACGTGACAGTTTACATCCATTTAGAGGGATTAGTCATGCAGAAAATACAAACACCCAAGTTGTCAAGAAATGCACTTGTTGGGGCTGAGAAGTACGAATGGGGATTGGCATGGCTTCAATGAATTTGAGTAGTTTATGAATGGCAAAGCCATGTTATTTATCATAGGACTCATATGATTCTCCAACTTTAGGCTGTTTGGCCCCTTTTTAAACTGAAGAAAGAAAAGCAAGAGCTATTTTCACACATATCTGATGATTGAAAATATATAATGAGGCTATTTTTTAAATTTCATTTTCAGTTACTATTAGTTTTAACCGGAAGAAGATCCTAAAGTTGAGTTCCAGATTCAAACTCGAAATGGGATCTAAAATCTCAATATTCAAGAAATTATGTTAGTCATCACTTGTTAACAAAGTTTACTTGTAGTTGCATTAAAATATATTGTGAAATCACGGGAGTCAATCCCTTTATTGTTTTGACATATTGGATGTGACACTTTACATATCGTTAACGGAGATTAGTCATGCCGAAAATGCAAACGCTCAAATGGGGTTGTCACGACGTCAATGAATTTGAAGCTTCATCCATTCACTTTTTAAACATGTTGACTTCCGATCATGCAACTGGTGCTTCGTAAGGAGGGGGAAAATATATCATGCGCCTGGCTTGGCCTAAAAATGACCAAAAGTACTCTTTTGGAATCAGGTTATTCAAAGGTCAGGAGCTCAATCAAAACAAGCTACACTTGCCTCTCTTAAAATTTTTCTACTTTCCTCCCTCCTGCAGCTTCCCCTAGAGTAGAAGTTGAGTTCTTATTAAGGAAAATCTAAGATATCTTCCCAAAAAGAGAAAATGCTGCTTGCTTTAAATCACTTCCTTCCTGGCTGGCTATTCCTTTGTTATAAGATATGATAGAGCCAATCACTAAGTAGGGTATGCTATTTTGAATGGAATACTTACGGATTTCAAAATCAAGCTATGGACGACGTGCTAGACCGAGAGAGGAACTGACTTTGAATACAGAATAGCCGGAGTATGGTTGGAAGGGGCTGCTGCCAAGGAGGGAAGGCATTAAATTACGATAGGACTTTAAATTAAGTAGATAAGAACATTTTCTAATGGGTTCGTATGGAACATCTTAAATTTGCAGGCGAATCCGCTTATTAGTTCTTCTAATTTCCAGTAGGTTAGATAAAAACAAGAGCGCTTGCTTGTTTTGCAAAAAAGGGAAAGAAATTAGCCAAGTGTTGGTTAAAGTAGAATGGGGTGCAGAAAAGTGGGTGATGTCCAGTTTTTATCGTGTCCGACAAAAAAGTTTTAAGTATTCTACTTGAAAGAGGCAATTAATAGAATTTTATGGTCAAAATTGATGAATGGGACGCCACAAAATTTTTTCAATAAAGAGCAGGGATGTGCATAATTAGGCTACCATTTTCCTATGAAAATTCTAATCTGTGTCGTAGGGTTTGAGGACTAGCCAGAATTATGCGTGATACTATAGCTCTCAAATCCCATAACTCTTCAGACATTGCTTGTGAAATAGACATGATTCAAATAATACTTGTGGGTTGGTCGCTTGACTGAAATGGATAGGGATAAGGGATAAGCAGAATCACATATCGAAAAGGCAAAAAGTCGTTGGTTGACAAGAGTCCACATTAGCGAGTGAGGCCATGTTGACTAACTACTAAACTGGGAACTGCGGAGTCCAATCTCTTTATCCAATCCTTGGGAAAATGTCAATTTTGCCAAACATGTCATCCATTGTGCAAAATGATAGGAGGAAATGTTGTCATAACTATGCAACCCAACTTGTTTCATTAATAGGTTATAGCTAAAAAAAACTTCATACAAGTCACCTTTTCAATGAGCAATTAGCATAGTTAATTGTCACTTTAGCAAAGGTTACTTCTAAGCATAATAATTTATATTATGAAACCTCAGGGTTGCTCCCTTTTTCAAGGGAAAAATGACCAAAAATATCCTAAACATTTTGCATTTGGGTACCACTTCGATCAATCCGGCCAATTTTGACTAAAAAAATCGTATACACGGACATCAGCTGTCCTACATGGCATTACCGGCCTTGACCTTGATTTTTTTAGATATTTTTTTTTTAATGTTTTCTTTTTTCTTTCCTTCTCTTTACTTTTTTTTTAGCTAAGGGCCAGACAAGGTCGCTGGCACTAGGCAAGGGTGCTGCCGCCCTAGCCCTGCCACACCCACACCCACAAACACCCCCTCCCAAAAAAAAAAAAAGTAAAGAGAAGGAAAAGAAAATAAAAAAATCACAAACAAAATTAAGTAAATTAAAAATTGTTATTAAACAAAGTCTACGCTAGCATCGACCGATGTCCACATGAACAATTTCGGCCTGGCTTGATGGATTGAATTTGCATAAATGTAAAAGGTTTAGAACTAAATTGGCAAAAATGAAATGTTTAGGATTGAATTAGCATAATTGTGATAGGTTTAGGATTTTATTCGGGTAATTATTCCCCCCCCCTCTCTTTTTAGTTGAAATAATTGGTCATGCCGAAAATGCAATCGCTCAAATTATCAAGAAATGTACTCATTGTGGCTGAGAAGTACAAATGGGGGTCCTCATGTCATGTCTTCAATAAAATTTGAGAGGCTTAGTGATGTCGAACCATATGATCTCCATCTTTTGATGATGCTTTTCACTCACGTTTTGTTAAGTACCATTTCCAAAGTGACGTACGAACGTAGTTGCTAAAATTACACATGCAGAGTCTAAGAACTATCATAGTAGCTTCTAAACAACTTGATTTATTTATTTTTTGGAAAATCAAATTCTTGCAGACATCTCAGGCACCGGCTACAGAATTAATCTCTTTGTTTCATAAGATCATTCTGTTCCTATGCTCCTAACAATATTTATGGCTAAACTATTTGATTTTTGCTTATCTGAAAAAGAAAAGGCAGATAACTTCACATTCACAATCAAAAGATAACATAAAAACAGATTAATTTTGCTTAAACAGGATCTTTTGAAATATCTTGTGGCATCTTTGCAATTATTTTAAAAAGACTAATTCGTTATTTAAATCTTAATACTCATCTTCATGTGTAAACCAAATTTTGGCCAAGTACTAAACGTGGATATATGTAATAATTAAAAAATTGGATGATGACATGATTTGAATGTATAGATATTATAAGAGTTTCAATTTGTGCTTTTATTGTTTTTTGGATCGCTGTAGGTCTCCCTCTCTTTTTGTCTGCAGGGCCGCACACTCGCTTGACCTAAAAAATGACGAAAACACGAAGGAAAACCTTAACATAACATCAAAGTATCTATACATATTTAAACACACTGAGTGTTCCAAAGAAAGTTTACAACCTCCGTACAATGACCTGGATATTGACACAAACGCAATGTATAGAAAAGTATAATGATTACTCAGCGTATTATGTATTGAAGAAAATTCATGTCTTATGAAATCACTAAATCTTCGAGAATGTAGGAGGATATAAGTCATTTTAAATTGAGGGACCTATAGAAAATGAAATTGTTTCTTGGCCGGTTTAGAGATTAGAATTTAGAGTGAGAAGGATGGGGGAGATAGTTGAGATTGAGGAAAGAGTTGAAATTAGGATAAGGCTGTTAACTTAGTAGATTAGAACTTCGTGGAGCCCCCAGAAGTAATCTTAAAGTTGATGATTTCTCCTCTTTTGCAATTAGTTTACTACGGCGACAGTGAATCAAATTATCACTTTATTAATCCCTTTTTCAACTTTAGGGGCCCGCGTACTAATTCTTTTGATTTCTACTAGACTAGATAAGGAAGAAGCAGCACAGAAAAGTGAGTGATGTCCAATTATGTCAATGACCGACAAGAGAAAACGAATTGTACAACTCGATTTTTCTTTAAAAATTCGAATTTATATCATATACTAACTCACACTTTGTTTGATTCTATAGCTTTCAAATTGCATATCTGATGAGACATTGCTTGTGAAGAACCTTCTCTGAAATAGTCATCGTGTAAATATTCGTTTTGGGTAGTCTGTGTTGGTCAAATGGATAGGGAATAGGGATAAAAAAGAATCGCGTATCGAATAGGCAAAAACTTTAGGGATGACATGAGTCCATATTGACGAGTTGGATCCATTTCGATTGAGCCATTAAACTTGAAACATTTGAAATGCAATATCTTTATGCAATCCTTCCGAAAATGTCATCATTCCGTCAGATGTAATCTAATCTGCAAAATGATTAAAAGAAAAGCTTTTATAACAGTGCAATCCAATTTGTTTCATTAAGAGAGTACGGCTAAAAATATTTATAGGTACTCATAGGCTGCGTGATTTGTTTTTTTTTTCCTCTTTATAGAAGCCACGTTTTCAATCAACGATTAGCATAGTCAATTGTCATTTTTGGCAAAATTTAGTGGCAGTTTACGTGCATATAGGGGATTGGTCATGCCGAAAATGCAAACGTAGTACTTATTGTGGCCGAGAAGAACAAATGGGGTCGGCATGACTTCAATAAATTTGAGAGATTTTGCGAATGCCAAAGTCATGTTTTCCGACATAGGATTTATACGATCAGCAAACTTCGCTGAAAATTTTTGCTCAAGCTTTATTAGACATCATTTCGAAAGTGACCTAATTCCTTCAAATTGTTTGGACCATATGAAAAACTAAAAACTTACTAAGCTTGATCACAAGCATTCAAGCTTAGTAATTTCACATGCTGAGCCTAAGTATAGTAGCTTCTGTACGCTTCTTCCTCTTTTATGTTCTTCAAAGCATTGCCCTATCATTGCCTTCAAAAGCTTGATTGCAGTTTTGGGACCTTCCCGCCAGCAGCCACGATTTGTCGCTCCAGCTGCAATTCACAGCTCGAAAAAAGGCCGACGAATATCAGAATGATTCACAGGAATACATGGAAAATTTACCAGTCGCCGAAGTAGATCAGCGGAAAGAGATCATTAAAACGAATTTCGCTGTACCCACGTCGAGAAGAGTCTCGAGCTTGCTTTTCACGAGGAAGAATTCTTGTCTCATTTGCTCCAGACATCTCAGGTACCTGCAACGAAATCAATCTCTTTCCTCGTGATCTAGAGGTTTCACAAGCGTATGGCTAAGCAATTTGATGTATATTTTCTTCAATTTAAAAGAAAAGGCAGATAACTTCACATTCAGGAACAAAATAGTTGGTGAAAAACTCACCCGGGAATATTTTTCTCCTGACAGGAGCTGCGGAGGTTGCGGAAGGCTATGCAGGTGTTCTTCAGTTTCGGCAATCCTATGCTGTCAACCAAAAAAGTCAACGCCTTTCTCATCAACCATTGCACAAACCCTTTTGTCTCTACAATCCAAAGCTTAAAAATTTCACCTTTTCAAATGAAATGCCACTCTTAGGGAAAGCAATTAAAGAAAGTGACATTCTTCCAGGAAAAAAAAAATCTTTCTTTAGAAAGAACAAGTGGATCGAATTCGACACATACATTCGGAGAAAGAAGGCAAACTTTATCTGTACCTACGGCTGCCGCCCTCTAGCCGGTCAACATGAACGTCTACCATTTTGAAGTCCACATTTTGCTGAACTCTATATTGGATGGGGGGAGAGAGAGAGGTTAATGTACTTTTCACAGAATGAAGCAAACTGGAAAAACCCAGCAATGCTGAAGAGATGATGAAGAGCATCAAGGAACGGAGCGAAAAAGGAGAGAAAAAATAAAAGAATAAGCAAGATGGTTGGTGTGCTTTTACAAATCACTGGAGAGATCATGGAGCAGCTTCTCAGAATCAGTCAAGAAAAGAGTCAGCACTTCCACCACAAACCCTGGGTTGCTCTCGTCTTCAAGTTCCTGAAGCTCTAAGTACTGAGAATCCAGAATTCCCTACTCCCTCACCCGGAAGGCCAAAAAACAAGCACGTTACAAGCAAGAAAAGAACATTGACGGGCCCAGAGTTTACATGAATTATGTGTGATTGTTACCTCTCTGAACAGGGAAACCCTGTAATCAGCCAACCTCCTCTGCATTTGCGGCAGACCGACATCCATGCTCTGTTCTGCTCTGTTGTTTCTCACCCTCCAAACTAACACGGCAATCCCACGGAACAACACAAGGCAGACCCACTTTGTCTTTAAGCCAATAAGCTGTGGCTTTAAATGACGAAACAGAGAAAAACTTTGCAGATACTGTTCAAAGTGAGGCCACAAAATCTAAAGATACCTTGAAAGCGATTTGACGACTCTAATTGAACGGGCCAAGATGCGAACTTTTACTTGGTTTTGCGGATGAGGTTGGTTTATACAGGACCTGAAGCTCTTAATGATGCCTTTTGGATTCGTGCTTTTACTGAAGGGAGATATTCAGGATCACGAAAAAAGTTTGAAGTACGATAAGATTTTAAATTAAGTAGATAACGACTTTTTCTAAAAGGGGATCTAATGGAATTTTTCTTGAATTCGTCCGCGGTAACCGCTTACTAATTCTTTTAATTCTCTTGTAGATTAGATAAAACAAGAGCGCTTACTTGTTTTGAAAAATGCTGAGTCCAATATCTTTATGCAGCCCTTGGGAAAATGCCATAATTTTTCCATAAGATGTCATCTAAATTTGCAAAGGGGTACAAAGAAATGCTTTTATAACTATGCAACCCAACTTGTTTCATAAGAGGGAGTCTAGCGCTCTCTCTCTCTCTCTCTCTAAAGGAAGAATCATATAGCCCATAACTATAGATAGATATAAAGGGAAATAAAAGATTGACTTCGGATTCTGAAAAGAATGAATAGCAGCCCTTCTTGCTAATTCTATTCAATAGGAGCGGAGTCATGAACAATAAAAGCCACTTCCTTATTTACATTTACGCTATTTATTGACGGCTTTCTTATCCTCAAGTCACTTTTTCAATCAATAATTTGCTCAGTTAATTGTCATTTGTTCCGCAAAGTTCACTTCTAGCCGTAATAAACTGTATCGTGAAATCTTGGGGGTCGCTCCTTTTATCACTCGTAATAATTGGACATGACAAAACAATAATTAAATCCAAGTTGTGAAGAAAAGTGCTCATTGTGGTTGAAAAGTACAAATGGAAGTTGATATGGCTTTAATAAATTTGAGTGGTTTAGGAAATGCCAAAGTCATGTTATATGATATGGGATTCTTATGATCTGTACAGTTCAATGAACGCAGAGTAATTTTCATCCAAGTTTTATTGAATAGTAAATACCATTTCCATATTGACGTAATTTCATAGTTGCTCAGCCTATGTACTATTATAGTAGCTTCTGTATGCTGCTTCTTTTTCTTCAAAACATGTCCAATTGCCCACTATCACCATCAAAAGCTTCGTTGCACCCTGGGGATCGACCCACCAGCGGCCACAAGTTGATTCTCCAGCTGCAATTCAGGTTCGAAACAAGCCGACGATTATCAGAATGATTCATAGAAGTAGGTTGAAAACTCACCGGTCTGCGAAGTAGTTGAGAGAAATCATTCAAAAGAATTCATCTATACCCACCTCGAAGAGAGTTTCGAGCTTGCTCTTCACAAGGAGGAGTTCTTCTTTCAGTTGTTGCAGACATCGCAGGCACCTGCGACAAAAATTTCATCTCTTTCCTCACGATCTTGAGGTTTCATAAGCCCATTCTATCCCTAATATTGATGGCTAAACAATCTGATTTCTTTATCGGGAAAACGAAAGGCGGAGTACTGCACATTCGCGAATAAGAGATTCCTGCGAAAACTCACTCAGTAAGGTTTCTCGCCCGACAGAAGTCTCGGAAGGCTATGCAGGCGTTCGTTACTCTCTTTGCTCCTATGCTGTCAACCACAGTCATGAACTTTCTTATCAATCATTGCACATACCTTTATGTCTCTGCAATCCAAGGCTAAGAATTCCACCTCTTCAACAGGAAAGCCACACTTAGGAAAAGCGATCAAAGAAAGCGACATTCTTTATTAAAACCTTTTTTTGGTAAAGAAACAAATGAACAAAAGTTGACTCGTGTTTTGAAGAAAGGAGGAAATTTATCAACACCTGGAACTGCTGCCCTTCAATTGGTGAATACGAGCATCCACCCTTCTGAAGCCCACATTTTGCTGAGCTCTACATTAGAGAGAGAGAGAGAGATCAATGAACTTCTCAGAGGATGAAGCAAACTTAACAAAAAAAACCAGGAGTGCTGAAGAGATGTTGAAGAGAGCATCAAGAAACAGAACGAAAAAAAGGAGAAAAAACAAATTGACGGTCGGTGTGTTCACAGTTCGCTGTAGAGATCACGGATCAGGTTCTCAGAATTAGTGAAGAAAAGAGCCACCGTCTCCACTATAAAATCTGGGTTGCGCTCATCTTGCAGTTCCTGAAGCTCCATGAACATATCATCCAGTATCCCCTGCTCTCATCCAAGTGGCCAAAAAAGGAGAAAAAAATTGCACATTACAAAGCCGAAAACAGAATATCGACGGGTCAACCTAATGCAAGAGCAGAGAGAAAGAGACAGAACCACTCAAGACTTTGCATGAACTTTGTGTGGTCCTTACCTCTCTAAACAGGGAGTTCCTGCAATCAGTCCACCTCCTCTGCATTTGCCTCAGACGCGGATCCATGCTCTGCTCTGCTCTGTTGTTTCTCACCCTCCAAACAAACACGAACTCAAACAGAACGAAACCAGACAGACCCCTTTGTCTGCAGCCTACAAGTTGGCAGCTTTAAATAGGGGAGGATCATACTAATTGTCCCCGAGTGCAATATCATTTGTTCAATAAAATCTTTGCACAATTCCTATATGGTCAATCATGTCGTTGAACCTTTTTGAATTTATTCAATGTTAGTATCTCAACTTTCCATAACAAAGTCAAATAAATCCTCGATACCATTCACCAATCTTTATAATTACACTATTGTCTGGATTTTAAACTATCTGTTCATTTTTTCGACCAAAAAAAAAAAAATTATCTGTTCATTTCTATCTATTTCGTAAATAAAAAATATATATATAATATCTTTATAATTACCGTTTTGCTTGTGGGTCTGATAGTTTCATTCAAGAATGTCTTAATTTGTGATCTCTATAATAGTAAAGTTAGCCTCATCCAGAATAGCATTGAGTTGATAAATCTACTATTTGTTTTCCTAATTTACGGATTTGTTAAATTTAATTAAGAAAGCACAAAACACCAAAGCTCGGAAATTTCATATGTCTAAAATATTAGGAATGATTGATATCATTTTTAATAAATTAGGAACAAGATTTATCTTATCATGGACATGATTATGAACAAATAAATGGATATCATTTTTAACGATGCACTTAATCTCAAAATAACACAAATATGGACCTGATAAAACTCAAAGTAAGGTTCTACTTTAACTATTATAGAGTTTATAAGCTAAGATATGCTAAAATGGAACTATCCTAATATTTGCAAAGACCAAAAAGGTAAACACGTTTTTTTTTTTTTTTTTTGGTTGATTCAGGAAATCGACCGAAATGAAAAGATTTTTAGAATTTAAGCAATAGTGTAATTGTGAAAACTTGCCAATAATACTGATAAGAATGATTTGGCTTTGTCATGTGAGAGTTGGTGGATAAAATCAAATAAATTAAAAGTTCATCGACTAGATCGAAAATTTAGGAGTAGTTCGGGAATTGAATCGAACGAACTAAAAATTCAAGGATGACAATGCGCATCCGGCCAGAAGTTTAAAGGCTACTAATAGTGATGTTTTCCTTTTTAATGAAAAAACATAGAGATATTTTCCAAGTCCTGTGGAATAACGGTTCAATTTGGAGGCCATGAATGCTAAAGAAACCTTCAAAGGGATTTGATGAATTGATCTGCATGGGCCAAAGGTGCAAACTTTACTTGGTTTTGCGGAAGTTGTCGGTTTATACAGGGCCAGAAGCTCTTAATGATGCTTTGGATTCGTGCTTTTTATAGTTGCTTCTTGGATTGCCGCGGGTCTCCTCTCTTTTCGTCTGTTGTCTCCAATCAGGGTCGACCTAAAAATGGCTAAAGAACATAAATGAAAAAAACCGACACTCGTGTTGGAGGTAGCTGCTATGATCAAATGGGTGTGGAGTAAAGAATAAATAGAATCACCTATCGAACCGGAGAAAAGTCTTTATATGACATGAGTCGACATTTGCGAGTCAAGTCCACGTTAATTGAGCCATTAAACTTGGAACCACACGTCCGATGTATTTATGGAATCGTTGGGAGGATGTCATAATTTTTCCACGAGACATCACCTAAACTGCAAAAGGATTAAAATATATAGGGTTAAGATACATACATACATATATATATGATAAATTTATCCCGAGCCGGTACACCTGTGACAAATTTATCCCCAATTAGTTTCTAGTAAATTGTTAAGTTTGATGACACGTGACAATAGACATGTTCACCATTTTGGGCTTTTTTGTTTTTTTAACCCTATTAATATGAGGATAAATCTGTCATAGACGTACTAGTTTGTAAATTTTGGTGAGGTCAAAAAAATTAATTTGAGGTAAATTTGTCACATATTTACCGGTTTGAGGCTTTTCGTGGTATTAATCCAAAGATATACCATGCAACCCAACTTGTTTTATTAATAGGCTATATAGAGAAGAAAAAAATTATATAGTTATAGGTTACTTTTTTTTTATGTCGAAGTTATAGGTTACTTAACTTTTTGCTTATACAAGCGCCACCTTTTTAATCATTGATTAGCATAGTTAGTTGCCACTTGTTAGCAAAGTTTACTTATAGTTAGTTGCCACTTGTTAGCAAAGTTTACTTTTACCCCGTATTAAATAATGTTATAAAACCTCCGAGTAGTCGCTCCGTTTGTCACTTGAAATAGATGGACTTGACAGTTTGTATGCACCTATGTGGATTGGTCATGTACAAAATGCAAACACCCAAGTCGTCAACAAATGCACTTATTGTGGGCAAGAAGTGCTAATGAGGACCGACATGACTTCATTGAATTTGCGTAGTTTAAGAATGCCAAAGCCATGTTATCTCCCGTGGGACTCATATGATTTATCAGACTTTCAAGCTTTAGCAAATACCACTCTCATCTTTAGGCTGTTTGGCCCATTTTAAACTGAAAAAAAAAAGGAAAAAAAGAATTAAACTACTTTCACACATGATGATTCACAAAATAATGAGGCTACTCTTCGATTTCCTTCTGACTTATTATTAGTTTTAACCGAAAGAATATCATAACTGTGAGCTCCAGATTCAAGCTCGAATGGGATTTAAAATCTTGATCATAGGAGAATCGAAGACGCAGACCTGCAGCTTCCCAGTAGAAAGTAAATACATAAGCAATGACTTAGATCTGAAGCGTGGTCATCAAATTTAGAGCTTCATCCACGGATTTTTCTAAAACATGTTGATTTGTGATCATGCAACTGGTGCATTGAAGAAAGGGGAAGAAAGATTCTTCCATCGAGCCATTACCATCGTCATTACTATGAAAAATGATACAAAATGCGCAAATAATCGAGTGTTAGCAGCTCACATATATGACCCTCATGCTCGCAAAATCTGCGCATAAATGCATATGACTGTCTTAAACTAGTTCGGTTTCACAATACAATATTAAGAAACAACCGGGGTACAAGAAGGCACTCGTATCATTTCGACATGAAAAAGAAAATCCTAAAAGGAGTTGAACTCGTGGCTGTGTAGATACAAACAAGAGGAGTATAACAGCAATGCACAAACTCGAACCTCCCGTCTTCAACATACCTTGCAACTCCTCCTACAATAACCAGGGAGATCAGCAGTTCCGACCATATACTCACGATTCTTGGTGCATTCCCCGAGTGCAGCCCATCTGTCACAACTCTCGTTCATGTCCGTGCAGGTCCCGCCTTCTCCAATTATCTTGTCGAATGAGTCCACGTGAATCCACTTCGTTGCTGACCATTTCTCGCCTTCAATCACTGGACAACCCGCATGAAGGCTGATCGGGTCGGGGACAGCCTCCGTCGTGAGACTGAAGAAAAGAAGCGCATCGCCTTTTCTCGGTTTTACTATTTATTCACAGCATTCAGTCAGAAAATAAAGTAAGCACATAAATAGGCTGCTATTGCAACCATTAAATTTAGAAAAATCAATGGCTCTACTTGTTTAGCTAAAAATGAATGATTAAGAAAATAGTTTCCTAAAAACAATCACTTGCATTGCTTGAAATAATTAGTCAATGAAAAATGCTTTTATTATCGATAACAATTTATGTCTAAACATTTTCATGAATGATGAAAATATTTTTTTTTTTGTTCATTCATTTTTGTAAGCAAAACAAGCGTTCATTTTTAAGGAAATATTTTTCAAATCATTCATTTCCGCAAAACAAAGAGACTCTACAACATCGGCTTACCTGCAATCCCTTTCTTTGCACATTCAGATAGATTGTCATCTGTGCTAGAAGCTCTCCGACGAGGAGGATCCTATTAGATGAAGTATAATATCACTATTACTCAGTCCTTGAACAAAGCTCAACAGGAAAACAAAGCCCAAAGGTGTTCATTATTATAAACAAAACCATGGGTACTCTCCTAATAGGGCTGATGATGGTCTCCCTCAACATACATATCTTCTTGGGTCGCAATGTTTTAACTCAACCAGCTTAATCCAGTCCACACACATGCATGATGGGAACAAATCCAAAGAAAAATCTAGGGCATCCACGAGGGCATTTCTTCATAAAGAGACAAAACCATTACCTGACTCCAATACAGCCTCATGTTAACAAAGATATGACTGAAAGTATGTCAAAACATGCAGGATGTATTTCTGACAAGTCTGTAAATACTTCAGCCTGTGGGTACTAACCTCTGCATTCGGAAAAACTGTTTCACCGCCCTTCTCCACATCAGTGAGATACATGAGCACTGTCGCCACGCGATGTCCACCTCGGGCAATATTGACCTTATCAGCAAAGTAATCATAGTGCGGATCGTATTTCTGTCCATGCTCATATCTCAGCACTTGAATATCTTCTCCATTTTCTGAAGGTCAAAAGCACCAAATATAAGTTGCCTCACCCATCCACCAGAACAAGAAATCAACATGAAATACCCATAAAGTACAAAAACAACAGCAATTATCATCCATCAATACCACCAGCCACGTTCTTCTACTTCATAACCAACATCTAAGACCATGACAGAGGACAATTCGTCGCCAGATGAGGTCACCGACTATCATTAATCCGAATATATCTTTGATTATAGGAAATGATGTTAAACTGAATAAACACTTGAAGGATTTCTGAAGACCTCAAATGCCTTTCTATAACCCAGAGATAACCATCAACAATGCCATCATCTTCATTCAAATTCATTATGTGTTTGTCTAAGCAACAGCATGGCATCATAGCTGACCACCTCACTCCCAAGTACCATTTGTAGTAATGATTGATCACAACAAATAACAACTTCTCAGTTTAGACAAAGGTCAAAGTACAACCAGTGCTTACATCAGCATTGATGGGTATCACTTCAGCATCAATGTGAAAGCCAAATATTCTACCTACAAGTATCTCTGCTCAAGCACATGGTCTCAGTATCTGCTTTTCCAGCTATCTGCTCTGACATAAAAATGCGGCCTTTACTTCCAATTAATTAACTTTCAAGGAAACTTTGTAAACAGAAAAATCACTAAATAAGCATCTCATAGGTCATGCAAATGAGACCAAAACTAGAACTGAACTTGCACAACCATCATCCAAGGAAACTCTGTTATGACTTCCAGGCTAAATAACACTGGTACAGCTTGGAAGTACGTAGACCAACAAGCTATTACTTCATATAAAGCATCTGGTTCTTTGGGTTATCCCAGTACCACAAATCAAGCAAAATCAGAATACAACAATCAGCGATCACTCTTTGAGCAGATTGTCCTTCAGCATCAAGTAAAGTACACCGCAAAGCTTATAGTATGGCCCATAGTACAGATTATATGAATTAGAACTGAAATATCAATAAGCAGATCTTTCTGGAAAGGAGAAGTAAACAATTATAAGTAGATAGTATACCTTTTGGGAGAAAGGTCCATGTTGAAATCTTCTCCTCTATCCCAGCAACAATAGGATCCTATAATAGACGTAATCATTTAAAAGAAATACGACGTTGAAGGACGTGAAAAGTAACTTAGAAAAACTAGAAAGGGATCTGAAGAAACAGTTTTCTCATTTATCTGTCATCTAATTCCCAATTTCACAAAATGCGCACATTGGCATCTATTAGCAATTCAGGAGGAAGCAGAAACCTGCAGACAACCTTAGTTATTTTGGCAGCTCTCTTCTATTGACATCTCGAATAAATGATATGATGCCCTGGTGCTAACATATACAGACGCAATTACATATGATATGCTGACACAAATAGCCATTCTTCCACCCACGCCCTAAAGCTAGACAGCAAATGTTCTGTGACATAAAAACATATTCTGCCCCAACAGAGTGAGATTTGGCAAATTTATCGCACCTCCTGCCTTTGTAAATTACCAACTTACAAGGAATCAAAATGAACAAGAATTCCAATAAGATAGGAATCACAACTCCAAGAAAGTTATTTTTTTCTCTCCTCGCCTTAAGTACGACACAAACCCTACAACTGAAACCTAATTCCATGTATATAACGGCACATCATCATAAGCATTAAGCATATAATCTAAAATAAAGATCTGGCAAACAATGAAGGATGAATAAAACTAACTTTGGCCTTCGGAATAAACATCCCTGAGCTGGTCCGAACTTCGCTGAGCTTGCTCTTTCCCGACATATTATCCGCCACTGCAGATCTCTTTAACTCTGATTTCGCCTGTCCCACAATATCAAGCAACTTAAAATGAATACTCGCAAGTCTCATCATATGAGAAAACACACGTTGCACCGTCCTCTATCAGCGTAACCCGCGATTGCCCGTTCGACTCAACAGTCTGCGGAATCGAACTCAATCAACAAACCCAAGCAATCCGAAGACCGATTAAGTTGCAGTAACGAAGGGGCACTCACCAGAGAGATCAAGTGGTCGCATTCCAAGTCCGTAAGGAACCCTTCGTACACGAAAGCTCTGCGGAAAAACACCATCAAGTTAAATTCTTGACCAAACAAAAGTGACGTCGCCAGTAAGCAGCGAACTGGGTTTGCTTTAGAACTTGAAATTAGAGTGAAGAGAGAACGGACCTGGGTTTCCATGAGACTTGCCTGACCTTCGCAGGGGAGATGATGGAGCTGGCAGAAGCTGCGCGCGAGCTCAGACAGTGAGCGAGGATCGAGCAGATCGCAAGCAACAAGAGGGATCGCAAGAACGGAGATATGAACATGATGATGTGGTTCGAGATTTGGGGATCTTGCGGGAAGCGAAATTTGGAGGCGAAAGAAATGTCGTCTATTTTCTTCTGGGAAAAGCGTTGATTTTTCAGGTTTGTCCTCGGTCTTTAACTGTCGATCGATCCCCGTTCCCATGGGATTTGTGATTAATTTCGTATGCAGACACGTCCCCCGAATTTTCTCCGTTTGGCAGAGAGAGTACGACGTCGTGCGGCAATGAGCCGCTTTGGACGACATCCCCGTGACTTTTCATTTGGTCGTGCGAATATCGGGAGGACATTTCTCTAAAAGATTCACTCTTTTGTTAGTGGCTAACGCTGTTCTTTTCGAGCACTGGACTGATCGGATACAAAGTAACTCCATAATTATCTGTGTACCAAGCTTGAAGGCACCTGAAGCGGGCCTCAAGAAGGTTGTTCTTGTCGAGACCGAATCGTTGATCATGTTAATCGAGTTTGGACATCATTCCATACCCTTTGTGTTTGATCATGTGAATATCAGGATGACATTCACTAAAAGATTTAGCTTTCGTTGATGGTTGGCGGGGTCCTTTTCGAGCGCTCGACTTATTGGATACGAAGTAGCTCCATGAATATTTGAGTATCAAGCTCGAGGCACCTGTAGCAAACCTCACAAAGGTTGTCATTGTCAAGGCTCAAATCGTCGATCATGTTAATTGAGCTTGGACAACATCCCCATAAATTTACATTTGGTCATACGAATATCATGATGGCATTCTCTAAAAGATTCAGTTTTTGCTTATGGCTAACATGGTCCTTTTCGAGCACTTGACTATTCGGGTACGAAGCAACTCCACAATTATCTAGGTACCAAGCTTCAAGGCACCTGGAGCAAGGTTCAAGAAGGCTGTCCTTATCGAGGCTCGAATCATTGATCTAATCTGTCACACCCCAAATCCACTATAAGGACCATGACACGGACATCCTTTCTCAAAGGACGTAGTCTCCACATAACCAAAACTCAACCTGCTATTAAAATCCATATATCTGCATATATACTTGATAAATGGGTCCTTGGTTACAAAATCAGATCTTGCTACTAAACCAACAAAAGATATAATTACATATCTATCAAAAGACATGTACATATCTCTATCAAAAATATATACACCTCTAACAACAACTCAAAAGGCTCATCATAGCCACATCTAACTCATAACTCATACCCAAAACCCCTCACTAGCAAAAATGTGATCCGCTAACGATCACTCATGTCCTATATGCAACTCACTGAACCCGTAAGACAAATGAAATTGAAGGAATGAGCTAACACGGCTCAGTGAGAAGTACATTTTTTTTAAGTGGATCAAACAATCACTATGCACATTTAATATTCAAAATATAATTCATTTACATCAAACTCGAAATAAATCAAACCTATAAGACAAAGGAAATGGAAGGGGTGAGCTAATACGGCTCAGTGAGTAATATATTTCTTTTAAGTGGTTCGAACAATCACTATGCACATTTAATATTCAAAATATAATTCATTTACACCAAACTTGAAATACATCAAACCCGTACGACCAAAACAAGTTATACATTACCTTAACATAACATATTTATAGCAAAAATATTCATATCTAATCATAACATCAAAGCGCATATCAATGGTCTAATTCATTAATCAATCTCATCAAAAACACGTCAATGGTCTATCCATTGACTAATCTCATCACTACACATGTCAATGATCTATCCACTAACCAATCCCATGCTCAAGATTCTAACCACGATCACGTATAATGCCCGTGACAAAAGACGATCAAGATTTCTCCCTTGGCAAGGTCTCCACCTACAATGTCGGTGGCTCGGTCCACAAAGATATCCTAACTAGTATGCACATACCCACAAGACCCTCAACCGGCTTCACAACTGTCTTGAGCACCACTTAATTAACAACAACATTCTGCTCATAAACCAGAAAGTATATCAGAACCATCTCAAAATCAACAAGACAAATCGTTTGCAAACCGTATCAAATAGACAAAATAACAGTAAATGTTCGACCCTATTTTATGCAATAATGCTATTTTCTCAAGTCATAACATACTTAGTATTATCATTTTAGAAATATGAGTTTACAAAAACCAAAAAAAAAAAAAAATAGTATCCCTCACCTGGAGGAGTCGAAAACCAATA
Source organism: Rhodamnia argentea (assembly GCF_020921035.1). Lineage (NCBI taxonomy): Eukaryota > Viridiplantae > Streptophyta > Magnoliopsida > Myrtales > Myrtaceae > Rhodamnia > Rhodamnia argentea. The sequence goes on along the minus strand of NC_063150.1, from coordinate 26,038,503 downwards.
TATGGTGGTTACCCAAATTGACGCCCACGTATTCCTATCAAATATATGAAAAACGGTATCAAAAACTGAGTAATATACTACCCTAAAGTATGACTCGAGTGAAAAAGGCCTATTTGTCACTAAGGCGATACCTGTGCACCAACAAAATGCTCTCTCAAAATGGACACACATGCTGTCCGCTACGCGCAGCTTGCACGATAAACTTATATGAACCATAACTCCCTCCTCCGAGCTTCAATTTAAATGAACTTATAGTCTAAAGAAAGCTCTTTTAATGTACAACAAAACCCCAACACGGCTTAACCAGAATCTATCCGAAAATTGGCAAGAACATGCACAACATGTTCTGGTAACTCACTGTTCACTATACGCGTCAAACTTTTAAATTTTATTTCGGACAAATCATAAGTTCAAATTAAGTTACGTAAAGTCCCACAGCTCCACATCATTCTAAACTATCGTTCCTCCAAAGAATCTCAATTTAACGACTCCAAAATCTGACTTTATGGCTCAACTTTTCCATAAATCCGAATTTGAGCCCTAGATAAGGAGTGCAAGCACTTACCTAGCGTTGTGGCACACAGTGAAATGAGCTTGGCGAGGCAACGTGGCATGCAGTCCTCTCCTTTCTCCTTCCCTTCTTCCTTTCTCTTCTTCTTTCTTTCCCTTTTCTTTTCTCTCTGTTTTTTTTTTTCCTTCCTTTCGGCTGAAGAACTATCGATCTTTCAAGAAGGAACCGAGCAGGCCTTTTTCTTTTCTTTTTGTTGACTTTTCAACTTTTTTTTTTTTTAAGGTGAATCCCACAACCTTTTTGACCTGGTCAAAGAAGCAAATATTTCATAATCGAGTTTGGGCAACATCCCCATAACTCTGGGTTTGCTCATACGAAAATAATGATGGCATTCTCTAAAAGATTCGATTTTTGCAGATAGTTAAGAGTGGTCCTTTTCGAGCACTCAACCAATTGGGTACGAAGTAACTCCATACTTAAGGCCATACCACAGATTGTCATGTTACTGGTGCTATAAACTATCTACTCAAGTTATGTATCAAGACTGGAAATAAATAAATAAAAAAATTCACAAAGACAGAGTGAAATTTAAGGAGCAACCTTTGATGGAAAACTTAAACATGATTTAATCTATGGACAACATCGTTGTAGTAAAGGTCGTAATGCCAGAGGAGTCATTACCGCAGGGCACAGAGGGGAAGGTCATAAGCATCTATACAATGAATGTTAATGATCACTATGCTCTAAGTAAATTTCACTCCTCTCAGTTCAACCGTCTGCTTGGTTCTTCTTAAGCTCTAATGGATTGTTAATTGCTTTTTGGCCAAACTTCACCTCTGTATTGTATATTTTAGGCCTCTTGTGCTGTAATCTTTTAGAACTCTACCTCATTAGTCGCATCCTAAGCGTCTGCGGTTACGATTGTGCATTATCTGGTTGAGAACTCGAACATATACCAGTTGAAGCAATACGAGTTACATTCGGAACAACATATCTCTCTTTTACGAGCCATGATTACAAAAAAACGATGAGCTACTCGGTACGGCATTCCTTAGTTAAGCCCTGGACTATCTCCATGTACCGATCCAGATCGTTTAGGTACTTGGTCGCGTTGTACTCCTCTGCAGCGTACAGCTCCTCGGAGTACGTTCTTCGCAGCGAAGGCCTTTGGTGTTGTTCTTTTGCGAGCTCCAAACTGCCCTTTTCACCTTTCAGAAGGCGTACGACCTGTAAAACATGAATCAAGTCATGTGTCGTATATTCTGCGACTACTAGAATGAGAGTTCAAAGAGCAGCATGCTCAGAGACAATTCTAGGAAAAATGACATGCCTGGCTCATTGGTGGTCTATGGATTGAAGACTGATGGGTACATAAAGTGGCTGCCATGATCAGACGGTCCATCTGTTCCGCGTCGTAGGCACCGGCGAGAGAGGGATCCACAGCCTCCTTAATGCGGTTATCGGAAAGCAGAGGCTTGGCCTAGAGCAATGTGCAGGTAAAAGAACATGGCGTGAATTTAAACATCAACTCAGGACTACTGATGTTTTGGCGATACTCAATCGAGATGGTTTTTGTAAGGAATGAAGGCTTAAATCATACCCACATGACGAGGCTTTTCTGCGAACTATCCAAAGCTTTCTGTCCCGTGATGAGCTCCAACAGCAGTACCCCGAAAGCATAAACATCCGTCTTCTCATCGACTATCCCGTGCATAAAGTACTCAGGAGGAAGGTATCTGTTATCGTGTTGTCCAACTACGAATTAGACGGTGCAGGAGAGGAAAAGTAAAACGGCACAGCATTTGCAGCAATGAGAATGTAAACTGAAGTATGGATTACGAACCCGAATGTGCCTTCGATTTGCGATACGGTGTGATGAGACCACTGCTCTGGCAGCCACTTCGCGAGCCCGAAATCAGATATCTATACAAAGAGTAGAATTCACGAAACGAATTGTGAAGTCTGGACTGAAAGTTATCCTAATCTGAGTTGTACAAGCACGTTTATCTCCCATTCTTGTGTCTGAAATTTTGATGGAATATGCACCCAAGTAATAACCACATACTAGAAAGGCCAAGCGACGGTATTCTGTTCCAAATTTGATCTTTTGAAGACACTTTTCAGGTAAATCATTGAAAAGTGAAGCTAAGAAATGCATGTATATCTCTGCGATTCGCTACCTGGGGCTCGAAATCCTCGGAGAGCAATATATTAGCGGCCTTCACATCTTTGTGAATAATCCTCCTCTGGCACTCCTCATGAAGGTACATTAGTCCTTTGGCCGTTCCTAAAGCGACCTTGTACCTGATACCCCAGTCCAGTTTCTCCCTAGAGCCTGCAAGTATGTACCAGAACAATCCTCATTCCAATTCGTCGGCATAACTCCAACCGAAAAAGTAAGAAATATTTTGAGAAACTTGTTAAGAATGAAAGCCGAACTGTATAACAGAGACGCGAGGCTCCCATGAGGAGACAGATGGAGAATCAAGTGCATTCCCCCTTCGACGCCGTATCCGATCAATTTGGCAATGTTCGGATGGTCCACATGCACGATGATTCCGAGCTCAGATAAGAAATCTGCCGTCATCTCCTCCGGCGATCCCCTGGTCAACCGTTTGATCGCAACGATGTCCCCGCCCGGCAGTATACCCTTGTAAACTTCAGCACATCCTCCTTCCCCAATTAAATTATCTGGCACAAAAGCAGACATAAGAAGCACATTGAGAGGATGTCCTTCACATCAGATACTGCGTACTCAGTGAAATGGAAAGTCACAAACCATGACTGAAGTTGTCGGTAGCCTCTTGGAGCTCCAAGAGCGTAAAATTCCTCCAGGATGGTTTGAAATAGTTCAGCTCACCCAGCTCGGTGCCCAGGCTGGCATGGAAGGCCGGCACCATGTCCTCTCTTATCCTCCTGCTCTTCCTCCTAGTGAGCTTGGGGACGCTCTTCAGAGGAAATGTGTGGAAGCGCACGGTGGATCCCTTCTTCAGCGAGCGGAGGAAACCCTGCCACCTATTGCTAGAGGATTTCGAGTATGACTGGCATTCGGAACTTGACGTGCTGGTAGGGGAAGTTACATCGAGATCCACGCTGCCCAGGCCATCGTCGAAAATTCCTCGGGGGGAAGTATCGTTCGCCCTCCCCTCCATCTCCAAAGATCTTAAGTCTAGCATACACAGATCAAAGCATCATCAACCACCCATCAGGATGAATTACGAACGAAATCATGTCGTGAAGAGGGGGGGCGGCGAAAGATCAAGAATCTACCATGGGAGGATATCGAGTCGGAGAAACCGGCCCGGAATTTCTTGCCTTTGACACGATGCCATCCTCCTCCTTCCTCCTCTTCTTCTTTTTCTTCTTTTTGAATTTCTCTGGCCTTGATAGCAGGGACATTGCTGGCAAATTTAAAGCCAACAATGAAAATGACAGTAAACAATAGGGTACGTGACAAATTGAGAAAAGAGCAGTAGTCAAGAACAAGCCCCAGCAACCCATGATTGCAAGTCCCAACAAACACTATATCTGCCCTAGGTGGTAGGATAGAGGAAGCGGACAAAAAAAATTATTCCTAAAAAAACATCTACAGAAGAATATATCACTGATTTGATTCAAAAGATCAAGAAATTAAAGGACCACCTACAAATCATCTAGGTAGGAGGACGACAAAAAAAAACTGCAGGTAACAAGAAAGGCCTAGGCAATGATTAAGAAGAAATCTTCACAAATTTGCCAACTTTCGGTCCAACAAAGCTTGAATGTTACACATGTTTTGGAAGAAGCTGAACTTTTGATCAAGTTAAGAAGCAATCTCCGATGCTGCCGAACGGGGCTTTATTACCATAATTTAAAGATCGATCCTGGCTTTTCATCTGCAACAGAACTCTCATACAGACATTGAGAAACACGAGATCTTTCCACAGAACCAAACAAGAACCAAGGAAAAAAGAATCAATGGCAGACACACATGGACACAGAGAACGCTTCGAACATGAGGGACAAATGAGAGCAAACTAAGATCATGTTTGAATCCACAACACACCCAAGTGAGGGAAGAATCAGAGCTCTGAGGGGAGCTAAAAAACCTGGGGAAAAGACCATTTTCCTGGACGCCTTCCATGAGCGGGAGCTTGTAGACAAAAACCTCAGGAGCCCCAACAGAAACCGGAATAGGAAGAGACAGAGAATTCTGGCTGTGAACTTGTCACAGAGAGAGAGAGAGAGAGAGAGAGAGAGAGAGAGAGAGAGAGAGAGGGTGGGGGGTGTCTGAAAATAACGGCTGGCATGATTTGTCTCTTCCTTGTCCAATGTCCATTGACAGTGCTCCTCCTCCATCCCTCAAAAATCGGTTCTTGATCCGACCGGTCGCGAGGAAATACCATCTTGGAAAGCTCATCACCGATTGATATCAGTCGCACCATATAATATTCGAACAGAATCTGAGTTAGGACAGAGATTTGAGTGCGTATCTGTCGAGAATTGGGTGCTCGACACGTGGACGCGCACCCAATTCTTCAGCCGACAAAGCGAGGAGGATGAATTTTCACACTGTGGAAAGAAATCAAGAAGGTTATTCTCGTGCCAAAAAAGACGCAGCAAAATTGGATAGATCCGAATTCATTCGACAAGCAAACGTCGTTTGGAATCTCGTGCATGGTCCGAACAAAATCACTTTTTTTTTAGGGTCTTTTCACATATTTCGGAGGTTTCAAATGATTGGCAATAATTGGAAGATCCTGCGACCACCAGCGACTTAGAAAAAGACAAAAAAAAAAAATTCTACATTTTGCTTACGTACTTTTACATTGTCACATTAGTATTTACGGTTTTAATTTATCTAATTAAGTCTTTTAACTTTCATAATTGTCGTCGTTTAATCTCTTGAGCACCAATCTGATCAAATCCAATTGACATGACCATCGCTCGTCGTGCAAAGATGCAAGTAAAATTTTGTTTATGTGAACGTTCACGTCGGCATTGTATATTAGCTAAATTTTATCCATGTCGTACTTGAACGCCATCTCCATTAGCTAAATTTTCCATCCACATCGATGCCGCAAATTCTTCAGCCAACAAAGCAGAGGATGAATGTTAATACTATCGAAAGAAATCAAGGAGGTTAATCTCGTGCTAAAAAATAAGGCAAAATTAGAAACGATGGCGTGTAGGACTGTCTCTCGCATTCGAAAGAGTACGACGTTCTTGGGAATCTCGTGCGTGGTCCGACAAAATCACTTTTCTTTTGGGGTCTTTCCACAGATTTCAGAGATTCCATGTAATTACCAATGAGGAAAGATCTTGCGAACACAAGCAACTAGGAAAAAACAAAAAAATAAATAAATAAATTCTACTTTTCGCCTATGTGTTTTTATGTATTAGTATTTATGGTTTTAATTTTTTTAATTAAGTTTTTCTACTTTCATTATCGTTGTTGTTAACTCTGTTGAACACCAAATTTGATCAAATCCAATTGACATTGCCGTCGCCTATCGTGCAACGTCGTAGTGCGATGCAAATAAAGTTCTTCTTATGTGAACGTTGTTCCCATCAACATTGTACATCAGCTAAATTTTATCCAGGTCGCACTTGAACTCTGTCTACATTTTCCATCCACGCCGATACCGCCAATTCTTTAGCCGACAAAGCAGAGGATGAATTTTAATACTATGGGAAGAAATCAAGGAGGTTATTCTCCTACTAAAAAAGATACGACAAAATTAGAAACGACGGCCTGTAGGATTGCCTCTCGCATCCTCCGAAAGAGTACGAGTTCGTCAGAATCTCGAGCATGGTCCGACAAAATCACTTTTCTTGTTGGGTCTTTCAAGAGATTTACGAGATTTCACGTAATTGCAAACGGGGAAGATCTTGCGAATACGAAAAAACAAAAAAGAAGCTCTACTTTTTACCTATGTATTTTTACGTTTGATCGTGAGTATTACGATTTTAATTACCTAATTGAGTTCTTTAACTTTCATAATTGTGGTAATTGAATCTCTTGAACCCCAAATCTGATCAAATCTAATTGGTATGGCCATCGCCCGTCGTGCAACATCGTGGTGCGATCCAAATAAAGTTTTTCTTATGTAAACATTCATGTCAACATTATACATCAACTAAATTTTATCCATGTCGTACTTGAACGCCGTCTACATTAGCTAAATTTTCCATCCACACCGCCACTGCAAATTTTTTAGCCGACAAAGCGAGGGTTGATTTTGTAATTTTATGAATGAAAAGGGAATCAAAATAAAGATATGGACTATTTTTGTGCATTTTTATGACCACAAATACTAATTTTCCTGATTTTTGGCTATTTTATAATTAAAATAAATCTGAAAAATGTCAAAAATTACGTAAAATATTTTTTGTTCAAAATTAGTTCCTAAGGCTAGGCCAAAGCTTCCAAGGTTGATTTTGTAATTTTATGAATTATTTTGATATTTTTAATTAATTTTTTAAAATAAAATGATCAAAAATCAGGTGTCAACATTGTCCAAGAACAAAAGAGAAGAGTGCGTGTTCAAAAAAAAAAATTTGTTCCCAATTATTTCTAAAAGATGTTCAAATTGTGTTTCTAAAATGTGTTCTAGGAATACAAAAGCAAGTTTTTTTTGTTTCTTATTACTTTTTACCTATGTACTTTTACGTTTGATTATAAGTACTGCGATTTTAATTTACCTAATTAAGTCGTTTAACTTTCATAATTGCCGTAATTGAATCTCTTGGACCCCAAATCTGATCAAATCTAATTGGCATGGCAGTCCCCCGTCGTGCAACGTCGTAGTGCGGTGCAAATAAAGTTTTTCTCATGTAAACGTTCACATCAACATTATACATCAACTAAATTTTATCCATGTCATACTTGAACGCCGTCTACATTAGCTAAATTTTCCATCCACACCGCGGCTGCAAATTTTTCAGCCGACAAAGCGAAGGATGAATTTTAATACTATGGTAAGAAATCAAGGAGGTTACTCTCGTGCTAAAAAGGATTTGACAAAGTTAGACACAACGGTGTATAAGATGGTCTCTCGCATCCGAAAGAGTGCGAGTTTCATGGGAATGTCGTGCATGGTCCTACAAAATCACTTTTCTTCTTGGGTCTTTCCACAGATTTCGGAGATTTCACATAATTGCCGACTTGAAAAAAAAACTGTACTTTTTTTCTATGCATTTTTACGTTTACTCATTAGTATTTATGGCTTTAATTTATCTAATTAAGTCTTTCAACTTTCATAATCGTCATAGTTAAATCTCTTGAACACCAAATCTGATCAAATCCAACAACGTCGTAGGGCAATGCAAATAAAGTTTTTCTTATGCCACCGTTCACATCAACATTGCACATCAACTAAACTTTATCCATGTCGTACTCGAACACTATCTACATTAGCTAAATCTTCCATCCACACCGGGGCCGCAAATTCTTCGGCCGACGGAGCGGAGGATGAGTTTTAATACTATGGGAGGAAATCACGGAGGTTATTCTCGTGCTAAAAAAGATGAGGCAAAATTAGGAACTACGAAGTACAGGGCTGGCTCTCGCGACCGAGAGAGTACGACATTCGTGGGAATCTCATGCATGGTCTGACGAAATCAATTTTCTTCTGGGGTCTTTCCATGGATTTCGAAGATTACACGTAATCGTCGATGAGGGTAGCTCCTACGACCACCAGTGACTCGGGAAAAAAAAAGAAACCCTACTTTTTGCCCCTATTTTTTCACATTTTCTCATTAGTATTTACGAATTTAATTTATCTAATTAAGTCTTTTAAATTTCATAATCATTATAGTTAAATCTCTTAAATACCAAATCTGATCCAATCCAATTGCCATGACCGTCACATTTCGCAGTGCAATGCAATGCAATGCAAATAAAGTTTCTCTTATGTGAACGTTCATGTCAGCATTGTACATCGGCTAAATTTTATCCATGTCGTGCTTGAACGCTGTCTACATGAGCTAAATTTTCCATCCATCTGATGTCGCCATCCATTTTTTTTTTTTTTTACCATCATAGCTTGGCGTCATTCGATAATCATGTCAACTGAATTTGGTATCAAACGGACTTTGATTAGAAAATTTGGGTAAGTAAAAGGAATCCAATAAACAAATTAAAAATTACAGGGGCTTAATTAAAAAGAGCTTGAAAGTACATAAGCAAAAGTTAAATTTTAATTAAAATGGAAAAGAAAGAGGAATTCGCAGTACAATTACCCTTCAACGAAACTCCTACCAAAAAGCCAACCTTGTGGGTTGCAAAAGCCAATCTGGAAGGACAAAATTCACAATTTTTTCATTAATTATTATTACATTAAATTCCCGTTACCCCTGAACCTAAAAATCTCAAGCTACTTGTTTTAGGGAAAATTACCCAACCGGTCCTAAACTTATTGTGTATATATCGATTTAATTCTAAACTTTTTTCAATTTTGTCCTAAATCTTCACGCAAAACATCCATTGTGATCCTTCTTGTCCACTTTCATCTGAAATGACAGGTCCAATTATCGCCAACCGCCCACATGAGATACCATTGTTTCAAGGATTCCAACGAGGATAATATTAGAATTTTGTGTAAAGATTTAAAACTAAATTGAAAAATTCAACGAGAATTATAATAGAATTTCGCACAAAAATTTAAAACTAAATTGATAAAATTAAAAAGTTAATGACTCAGTCCACATCCGTGAAATAAATTTAGGATTGATTACTTAGGATTGATTGGACAATTCTTCCACTTGTTTTAAGTTAGAGGAAGCTACCTATAACTCTTTTCGCCCCGTCAATTAATAATTTTTTCTTACTTTCATTTGTTAATAAGCTGGAATCTTTTCCCTATTCTTGGCAGCTCGTTTTCCCTTCAGAATAACGCTGAGGATTTGAATTTTGCCACCTTTTCCTCTATAAATCAGGGATATAGACATTAACCTTCACATGCTTTTAAAAGATTTTGAAGCGCGCAATCTTTTAACAGCAGTAAATCTCCAAGACCACAGACGACCACAATCCACCCCCAGATGAGGATGTTTGGTTGGATCCAAACCAATGTCAATGTCATTGCAGGATCAAAACCTCGTCTCCGATCATGACGAGCTTAAATTTATTCAATGTGGAAGTGATGAGGATTAATTTTACAGGCAGCACCTGCATCATTAAGGCATTTGTTCGCCAATCCATGCATTTAATCAGCACGGCGAGTCAAGAATCTCTCGAATACATCATAGAGATCCTTATTCTCTGAACCAAAGATCTCGGCAGCATTCCGTAGAGTCTCCTGCGTTACAACATGAAGAAAAATAAACGAAACCATTAGCAGCAACTAATTAAATTGTGCTCAACAGAGAGAGAGAGAGAGAGAGAGAGAGTACTTCTTTTGATTGCCTGTGAGAATTCAATTGCTTAACATTTGCCAAAAAAGCAGCGAACTGTTCATACGGTAATCGGGTCCTGCCATGTAACCAAACGAATGGTGAGAATTCAATCCTTCAAAACCCCCCTTCTCTTTCTATTATGCGAATCATGATATCATCACATCCTGTCCCATTGGGCCGTCAAAGATATTATGTGTATCCACAGCTGATCGTGAAAGAAAAACCATTTCATAGAATTCGACATTCCACTGACAACTTTATTTTGCGCTTTCAAGATTGCCTTAAACTTTTATGAATGAATTGCACTCCATAATGCTCACAAGCTCAAGCACACGTGAGAATTCGTATTTGACAAAAGTATAACACAACAGGAAAGTTAGAAACCCATCCACAGCAAGGACAAGTCTAACTCCTCACCTCACTTGCCGTAGGAATTCTTTCCCGTCGACTCGAGTTATTCCTGAAACAGTTAGACAAAGAAGTAGACAAGGACAAGCAAGAGCATATGACGTGTAGATCAAGAACAGAAAATTCATCTTTCTTTGAACTCTGACGTCAAAGATTTGAGGTCATGCATTATACTTACCCGTTTGAGATACTGCCTCGAAGGCTCCTAAAGAACCATGGCGGATTAAGCGCAATGAAGAGCGCGTGGAGGACCTGTCATCAAACTTGTCCACTGGGGTTGCAAATGATGCGGGCTGTCGTCGTGGAGACACTGCCTTCGAAACTCTTGAAGGGGACACAGATAGAGAGAAACTTAGAGGAGATCCAAGAGGAGTGAACCGGGGAGTGCTCATTTGCGAACTGAATATCAGGCCATGTGATATCCCTGGTCGCGAATCTATACAGAAGAAAATTTAGAATGATGATATTTTTCTTTTGTGATCAAGGTACTCAACTAAATAAAATAGGTACTTTTTAAGGGAGGAGAGTCTTTCCCACTAATTGAATAGACAATATTGGTCTTATCTAAAGAGATCAACACGTACTCAATATTAAGATTTAGCAACAACAGAAACATTGATACTATTTCACAGTATAATAATTTTTTTAACATTAAAAGCATAGCTTACCTAATTTTGAAATGGTATTGAGTTAAATATATACTCTCCAAAAATCAAAAGAGCAACACACCTTCTGTTTCAGGATCCTCTACTGATGAGTTTCCCATTTCTGATAACCGGCTCTGAATCGATGATGATCTTGAAGGAGGCAGGGAACCATCATCTTCTGAAACAATCAACAAATGCATTGAAGCAGCAACATATACATTAACTCAGTGGCATGTTATCACCGGCAGGACATCGTAAAGCATATAAATGCATAAATGGGAGCTTCCAAGCATGCTGAACTTGCCATTAACCATGGAGGATTTTTCTAAACCATCAGCAGACCTGATTCTTAGATATTTTGCCCTGGTCATGTTCTATTAGTTATTTATAAAGCTGTTTTGGTAATTTCGCAACAAGGACAAGACAAAGAAAAATTATCAGTCAGGAGATCAGAGTAACGACAAGGCAAGGTTGCGCAAACTTCAAGAATAGTGCTTTGGTTGCATTAGAAACAGATCAGGAAGCCATGTTTAACTATTTCCAAGGGCATCACACTGAAGCTATACAATTAATCTGAAGGACATGGTGCCAAAAGACCATACCACTTAGTGTTGGCCTGGCAATAATTTGCGGTGTTCCTGCCTGTGGTAGATAATCGCACAGAGTGATTGAAAAAAAAAAAAGAAAAAGTTCATGGTAATTGAGCTAATAAGCAAAGTAAATTCTTAGGCAAGAGAAAGCAAATTTTAGATGCTCAATCTGAAAGCAACTCTGGGCTAACTCACTTACAAAGCTTTCATCATCCTCTTGAAGGGACTGCATAAGTGTCCTCCGGAATACCTCCAACTGCATAAACCACAAGTTAAATTTAATCGAGCACATTCCCACAACCATTAGGAATTGCTAAACAAAGTTTCACCCTAAAAAAGCATGTCTCTGCAAATATACGCTTTTAGATTATGTCCCTCGCTCTAGATCAATACTATGAGGAAGAAGACTGAGTAGAGGAACATTTGTTCACCCCCCAAGAACTAATATCTCATAATCCCCACACAACTTATAGAGCAATCACATGTCACTCATATCTCTGAGAACCAAAGGACTACATTCTCAATGAAAACTGCACAAACAACTAAGCACTTCCATGAAGCGCCACATTCAAAAAGTCTTTACCACAACCGGGGTTTATTGTTGCCGTTGAAACTAGACACAATCAACCGAACCGTATCGGAAATAGCAAAACCTAAGAATACCCCGTCAGCGTGCTCAGTGGAGCCTGGATTTTAAAATCATGATGAAAGTGGAGAGAATTCCAGGGCTGGGGACTAGCAACGGCATACTAGTATCGGATTTCATATGCCGCATTGTCATCCCACATCACGTCAGCCGAAGTATTCCTTTTGTTCTGAAATCCTTCATACACAACAATGAAGGGGAAAAAAAAATGAAAAATCCCCATGGTGATACTGACATTGTTCATTTCCGTTTAAACTTCTTATAAGCTAACACATTCTCTTGTAAGGATCACCGCAAGGTTGTCTGAGACGATTTTTATAGGCACCAAAAACAGAACTCCTTGCCATTCACTGTCGTTCTTCGCGTACGAGACCGAGACGCTCGAATAGAAAATCGAATTCTCAGAGCAAACACAAATCGTCGGTCCGTTCCACATATTCGCGCGTAGAAAAAGCGAATCACAACCAGTTCTAAACAACAAATGAACAAAAAATAAACAAACCATCACGAACACGATTAAGCATTAGTCATTACCTTCGCAACGTCTCTATTCAGCTTCCTCACAGTCTCCGACAGGGAAGCGTTCTCTCTCAGCAACTCCTCCTGAACCGCGCAAGATTAAGAAAAGTCAACCCTCATCATTTTCCAACACAGGGGGAGAAGGGAGGGGAGGGGGGAGACCTTCTCGCGGTCGGCTCGGGCGAGCCGATCGGCGGCATCGGCGAGGGAGGCGCCGAGGGAGTCGACCTGGGACCGGAGGTCGGCGAGGTCGGCGCGGAGGGCGGAGGACTCGGACTCGAGGTCGGAGACGCGGGCGGAGAGGGCGAGGGAGGTGATCTTCCGGGCAACATCGAGCTGGTCGTAGGGATCGGAGGGCAGGACGCGTAGTATGTCGTCGGGGAGATCGAAGGTCGGTACGCTCGCGTCCTTCGCCAGCATTTCTCGTCGTTTCTGCGTTTCGCACTTTTGCTGTCGAAAAACTTTTCTTTTTTTCTTATTTTAATTTTGCTTCGGATTGTACCAGAATAGACAAGCCTAGCAATCTAGCATGCCCAGAAAAAGGAAAGACTTAAAAGAAGGGGATGCTAATTTTTCGCTGATCTTGAATTCTGATTGCCGTTCCGACCATGGTCCGGTTACAAATCTATGATTAGTCCATCTGTTAGTGCTCGAGCGTTAATGAGAACATCGACGGAGGTGAAAAATGAAGTTCGAAGAACGGGATTCTCAGCCCATTTGACCGAAAATTTTATGAGAGGTGGCACCGATTGTCCTATACATTTAGCTCAATGTGTAATTAAATCCTAAATGTTTCAATTTATACAATCAAATTGCAACACTCTTTGAACTAATTCACTCGATATATTATCTATTTTGACCCGTCTTATACCAAATCTCACTATTTTTGTCCTTTTGGCATGCAAGTAGGCAATTTCCTAGTGAATTACACATTCTGGTAGTGCATGGAGTTTCAATTCTGAGACTTACCATTATGTTGAAATGCGTGGTTTGTCAATCAATTCACACACACACATATCTCAAAAATGTTTTTCCTCTATTCAGTATGCAATTTTATTCATTCTCACTCCCTTCGCTATCATAAAAACTTGTCAGGAGCCAATTTTATTCATTGTCACTCTCTTCGCTGTCATAAAAACTTATCATGAGCCACTCATTATCGAAGCCCTTCAATCTCATTGAATACTCTTTACTCTTGTTGAATTAGGTTGTTACACGAATTCTTAACATTCTCTATTCAATGCAATTTAGATCTTCCATCGAGCTTTCATTGAATTTGAAAACACAACATGCTCGGAAATCCGACGTGGCGGTCGGTGCTTTTTGAAAGCCAAATCACTCTCACCGATCCTAAGCTCTGTCGAGACGGGATGTAGCAACGCTCATGGGGTAAACTGCGGCGGCCACGCCAGTCGTTGCGGATTTTCGCCGCTGTTTCGTCAGTCAACCCCACTTGGTCCTTATCATGGAGACGTCGGCTCTACCGACGCTCTTGGCATATGTTCTAGCTAAGTGGGCCCGAGGTCATCTGTGTGGGCCATCTGGGGGCCCACTCAGGCCCGATTGTTGTTTAGGCTTCATTTCATGCATGCCCGGCTCGGCCCGGTCCGGTGACGGGGGTTCTTGGTCAAAGCTACAGTTTTTGACTGTTGCGAACGCTGCATCGTTAGATGAGACTACGTCCACGTAACGACGAGTGATTAGCTTTCACGCGTTGAGACCAGCGAAGGTCAGTGGAAAGAGGGTAAGAGAGAGAAACCCTCCTTCCTCCCTTTTCTCTCTCTATAAATTCCGCCATTTCCGAGCTCATTCAGCTCCATCCTAGGTCTCTCTCTCTGTAGCTGTTCTTTTGTGCAGTTCATTTTGTCTGTTAGATTGGAAATTGAGGCCATGGCGACGGAGATCTTGCGGCCTCAGGACTGCTTGGCCAAGCGGATAGGAGCCTCCCCGGCGGCTTACCCTCGCCGGAGGAACTGCAGCTACGGGAACTCCTGTTCTAATCCCAGGCCTAACAGGAAGCACCACCAGCACCAGCAGAGGAAGCGGTCGGTTACCTGCCAGTCGGAGCCGACGGTCTCCATGAGATCGAACCCCGAGGAAGCCGGCCCGGCGAGGCCCGGCGGCCTCGCGATGAGGAAGGTCACTATCCTCCGGCGAGGCGAGCCTCTGGACGCTGCGATTAAGGACGACGCCGGTTCGAAGAGGGAAGGAGGCGGTCCAGTCGTTTCGGGATTAGGTCCAGGGCCGGAGCTGGTGCGGGAGCAGGTCATCGGGCCGGAGCTGAGGTCCCCCGGGGTGGCGGCGGAGGGGAAGCCCGTGGTGTACGCCGGATCGGCTTTCGCCGTGTCGCCCGAGCCGAGCTCGCTGCCTCTGCCGTCGTTTTCGAACAAGAAGAAGCAGGTGCTCCTGGTCGACGATTCGGCCACCAGAGACCTCCGGAGAATTCTCCGACTCGATCTGCTGTGACAAGACCTAAGGCTTTTAAATCCAGCTAAGTAGATGATCTGAATATCAGATCTAGTCGATTTAGACCCATTTCCACCATCTCTCTCCTCTCTCGATGTTCTCGAGGTCTGGTCCTTTCCGTGAATTTTTTCAGAAACAGAGGGGCAGATCCAGAGTTTGGAGAAACTAGGAGGAGCATGCTGTAATTACGTGGGTTTCTAGTGGTTAGTTAATAGGGGTCGGTACTGACGAAGGGTTTGAAAAAAAAAAGGATACAAATAGGGGGTTGATTTGTAATATTGGGAAGTAGTGTAGACGGAGAGTTTGTACGTTGTGGGGGGTGTGAACGTGAAAGTTTTCTCTTCTTGTCTTGGACGAATCTGTGAAAAACCCCTTTTTGCTGTCAAGCCCCCCAGAGAAGGGTGGGAACTGGAGATCACGAATTGTCGATGAAACGATTTAGTCGAGAGCATATCGTTCTGCTTTCGATCGAGAGAAAACTCAAGCATGAGGTTCCGAAGCTGATCTCCGAGCTGACCCGGCCCAACCCAAACCTTACTAATTGTTGCACATGCCTGCATTTTTCGAGCTTGGAAAGCCTGGCTCGGGCAAACTTGTGTCAGCCCGAGTGAGCTCACCGTCTGTCGGGTCTATGATTAAGTCTAATTTAGACAGTAATTTCTCTCTATGATAGAATAGGAATAGTCTGTCGGGTCTATGATTAAGTCTAATTTAGACAGTAATTTCTCTCTATGATAGAATAGGAATAGTCTGATTTACCCATTCATGGGTGGCTCAGTTGGTTAGGACGCACTTGAAATTGTATGGTTAGGTGCACTAGTCCCAGATTCGATTCCTCAATTGAGCACTTGTGATTTAAGGTGGGGGGTTATGGCGGTGGGTTGCTGTGTTAGCCTTTCTCGAGAAATAATTGAGGTGTGCGCAAGTTGGCCCGAACACATTGTTATAAAAAAAAAAGAAGAAAATTGATGGGGTAAATTGGTTTTCAAATAATTTTATTCTAACTTGCCTTTTGATAAGGAAAGTTGCTTGACAAATGAAAGGATCAATCGTTTCTTATAAATAAGAGCACAGCTTCTTCTTCTTTTTTTTTTTATACCTTTTTTAGTCTCTCTCTTTGGAAACTTACTCAGAATTGAAAAAGATACTAACATACTTGTTTGTAAACGGAATATGTACCACAAATTTTGCAATAAAACTTATCAAATCGGTTAAATACTTCCATCAGCTTCGTCTTATTCTACCTATAATAAAGTACCCGGAGTTAAATACAGCCTATCCTTTTGTGTATCCAAGCATGTATATCATATCACTCGTGCACACCCAGGCCATATAGATTAGTTTCGTCTTATTTGACTTACGAAGAAAATGTTGACATGACATTTTTAAATAATTTTCGAGGACGTACGACCCACGTTGGAAAAAAAAAAGTTAAAACATTTTATGAAAAGAGAAAAAAAAGGCAAAAAAATAAATAAATAAAAGAACAAAAATATTGGATAGAAAGAATACGGTCCCCGTCCCTTGACTTTCCCGGACTCGGATCACTCACTTTGTCCAATTGGTTTTTATTTGGGATAAGGACACTAATGGTGCCAAATATTTTCATAGGGCACCCACTTTAGGCTCTGTTTGTTTCACGCAAAATGAATAATGTGAAATGTATTTTCTTTAAAATGATCGCTTGTAGTGCTTACAAGAAAAAATGAATAATTTTTTTTTATCATCGACGTAAATATTTACAAATAAATTGTTGCCATGAGTGAAAATATTTTTCATCAACAAATTATTTCAAGTAATATAAATAATCATTTTTAGGAAAATATTTTTCCGATCATTTATTTTCCGATCGTTTATTTTCCGCAAAACAAACGAAGCATTAGTACCAAAATTTTCGCCGACTGACTTAAATGTTAAGTTAGATAAAAAACAACATTCATTTAAGTGTCTCCGGTGAGAAATTTCGGCCAAAAAATTATGTGACTTTTGTAATAAAAACTTTAAGATGAGTTGATTTGTTTATATTATAAACCAGGCCAAGCGGACATCCTAAACGTGCAACATGGCTGGCTCATTTGTTATTTTACTTTTCTTTTTTCCCACCTTCTCTTAGGGTGGCCACTAGGTAGCGTAGAGGCTAGTCTACTTAGCCCATGATCTTTAATTGTAAAGTTAGAACCCTTCCTCTTATATATTGGCCCAAATAATCATTCATTTTCTAAGTGGTACAAGACACATACGAAAAAAAACACTATCAACGATGGCCGTCGAGATCTCGGCGTCCTCAACCGCCATGGCCAAGCCGCCCAGGCTCGGCAACTCCTCCTTCATGGCCGTCCCTAGCAAGAGCAGGACAACTTGGTCGACCCTAATCTCGCTCATCCAGCTTTAGAGGAAGAGAAGACCCACTCCTCAAACCCATCACGTGAAGCACATTCAGTTCAGATTCGGCTCACGAGCCTCTGCGACTAGCCTCCGTGCCCAATTCGTTCTATGCAAATTGGAATTGCACAACCACTTTCTCGAATTCCGTTTTGGGAAGCAACAACTACAAACAAGCAGCGCTGTTTCCCTTATCCAGGACAATCAGAGAAGTTGGAAGTTTAGCTGGATGAAGATGAATAGTAAAAGGAAAGAAAAGTAAAAATCAAAGGAAAAAAGAATGAACAGAGAAAAAGCCAGGAGAATTTAGCAAAACGGCGTCGGTTGGTCTAAAATTATCCACATTGGATCGCCGGAGGACGGCTAGCAATGGTTGAGCATCACGTCAATAATTTCAGGCCAAAATTGGTTAGAAAAATTACATTGCAATTCCATAGCAAGGTTTCGAACTACATTGATAAAATCGAAAAGTTTACAACTGAATAAGCATTTTCCCATTATGAAACCAGAGGTCAAAGTCGCGACAAATTGGATTAATTTGGGAACAAGTCCAAGATCCATAGCTCATCATACATGGCTTCCATTTCCAGCAGCAAGCAACGAAATCACAGCAACAACTGACCAGAAGTATGGTAGCAGAAATTCCAATTCAAAAGTAATAATTTTTCTTCACAATATACTTCAGACTTGTCCATTTGCTGCAGTAGCCATGCAACATCATTGGAAAATGGACATTCACGTGGGATTAAATGGTTTCCAAAGCTAATGCAATCTCGGGTTTCGTCTTCCAATTCTTGTCATAATATGGGGAAGTTGAAAGAACAAATTGAGTACTCAAATCTCTTTCTTGATGTATATGAGTTTGTCTTTAAAAAAGGAAACCGTACAATAAATGCGGATAATTTACTTAATTGTCTCTTGTTCTTTCTGTAGTGCATTAACTAGTAGAGGGAAATCGGATGCTTCTTTATTACCATATCTACAATGAAATCGGATACTTTTCTTTATCATGTCTACAAGAGCTGTTTCATTCGATTCTGTTTTACATGGTTTATGATGAGTAAGGATGGGAACACCATATATGTATTTTGAAGAAAAGTACACGCAAAGCAACTAGAAAACTCAATATAGCTTCCGTTCGTTTTCTTTTTCCTCCCCCTTTTCCTCGATTACTATGGTTGCCATCTGATTTTGGCTCCGAGAGAGTATTTGAAGTGCACCCAACTTGGTTATGGACGCTGGGATCGGTCCACAGTTGATGTGGTTGAAGCAAGGGTGGCGATCGAAGCAGACCAAGTGACAGCACTTGAGATCAGCCTGGAGATCGAATTGAAGCTCAAATTGAGCCGGAACAGCTCGGCGGAGCTGGTGAGACTCGGGGGAATCGTCCCCAGCGAGTCATTGCCGTTGATGCATGGGCTGAATTCACAGTTCGAGTCCTCCTCCTTCAGGAAACTATGACTCGATTGAGCTCGGGGCTTGGGTCACCTCACCAGCCTGGGCCCTGGTCATCTGCCATTGGCAAGAGTCACCGAGAGCTAACGACTGGCTGGAGGACGAAGGAAGAGAGAAGGGAAAAAAAAAAAAGCTACCATCTAGTATTTGCTAAATAGGACGAGAAGATTAATTTGGCATTCATTTTTCAATCTCTCTAAGTTATTTAATAGTCCCAAAATAATTTCTCATCGATTGGGGATCAGAACGGGCATCAAACTTTATATATAATTAATCAAAGTATAAATCCTTAGACAAACTTTATATTCAAATGCCTCTAATGACATAATCATTATGTCAGCATGACATTACCGACTTTTACATCATCCATGATAAAAATCTAGTATTTGCTAAAATAGGATGGGCAATCAATCCAAATCCAAGAACTAGGAAGAGTCATCTGCCGGTTAGCAAACGAGGTTGTTCGTGATTTGTTGGTTTTGTTGTATTCTAGAAATGACTTTGCTTGACCTGGAAGCTAACATAGTTGGGTAACTTTAAGGAAAGCAATCTCATGACGGTAGATTAAAGACTTTCACTTAATCATCTATTAAGATCCAAGATGATGATGAGGGCAGTGATTCCGACGACCAAGGTGAGAACGGCAAGCCAAGTCCGTTTGCTGACGGTCACATAGACCCCCGCCATGAAAGCCATGGACATTGTCGCAAGAGCTGTAAGCAGCGGTAGCCTCGCCATCCTAAGGGCATAATGCACCCCATGCACATCGTTGATCTGCATCCAAAGAAGCATCACCAATTGCAATTGTCGAGCTGTACATGGCAACGGTGTTGCGCATCACAAAGACGCCATACGTGGGTTTGTTCAACAGCGTAGCCATTTCCGCAACTGGTTCAGTGTCATTATATCCTTCGGGAGTACAAAGGCCAGCGGCAGATGTCATAGCGGCAATGAGTGTTGCCATGGCCATACGGGTCCTAGCCATGTCCTGTTGTCTATCCAAATATCACGTCATTTGAGAACAAGCAAGAGAGAAAGAAATTGAAGTTTCGCTTGTGAAGATGGGAGATCAAGTATTTATTACAGTGGTTATTTCCAAGAGTCTTTATTGAAGCGTTACTTTTAAGAGTCGTCTATGAATTTGTAAACATCGACATATAATTTGTAAGCTAACATATAAATTTGATCCACAATCTGCATTTTTGTTGAATATATTTCACAATTCTTGCTCATGATTGAGCTAAGTTACAACATACTAGTTACAACATTATTGACATGAAGTTGCCCAAAGTTGGGAGTGTTGTTTTTTATGAAGGACTGACTAGGGGACACCGATTAAATATACATGATAAAAGTGTTTCCATTTTCGATGCATTGACTACACATAATACGAAAGAAGTAGTACATTGAAATCGGTAAAAATTTCGTATGTATGGTTGTATATCTCTCATTCAGTCATAAACCTTTTAATTTTACCTTTTGAACATTATTAGTGTGGACTATTTTAAGCAAGTAATTCCGTGAAAACTACTGGCGCTGCAAAATTATACGAGTGGTTTCATTGTTGACAATTTAATACTATACTGAAAGCTGATATACTCCATGATAAAAGTTCAAAATTAAGGACAAATTTGGTAGAAAATGGAAAGCTCAAGAATCTCTCGCCCTCGAAAGATGATTTTTTCAGTATTGGTGTTAAGAACTCTCCTGATTTTCATGCTTTTGTAGCTTCTATTTTTAATAAAACTATCTATTCGCTTACTAAATGTTAAGTAATGATTTGGTCATCTTACTTAACATATCAATGTAACTTGGACTTACTTATTAAATTTCGAATGGTGAAAAGCATGTGCTTACCGAATAAAAGTGCAGATCTTTCTGAACAAAGCTGAAAAAAATAAAATGTCCACATGTTGCTAGCAATTATAATACAAGCACCATTAAGTAAAATGTGTGACAGGAAACGGTGAAAGCACGTTATTTTTTACAAACTTTCATTGCTTCCACAATATTGAAAGTGTGGAACTTGAATCCGAGGAGAAGAAATACAGCTAAAGAACAAAGGAGAAGAGAACGGGTCGACGTAACCTGCCTTTATGTTTTTTGGGCAAGATTTCAGTCGAAAGAAGCCCTCCAAGAAAAACACATGAGGCTGCCCTTGGGTCGTAAGAATTTATCGATATGATGAATCGCCGTGTAAATCCTTGTATTACTGTTAATATCTTCGCTCTTCTGTGGATATTTGGGCACCTCATGGTAAGTAGTGACGAAGAAAATGACGAGGATTTCACTGTTTTGAGCTCCCACCGTAATTTTAGATAGATTGGTCATTATAAAATGAGCATGACATTGCAATTTGCATGTGCGCGCGCGACGGATTAAACGACGTTGTGAAATATGCAACATGCGAAAATGATATGACTAGAATGCATGGCATGGCTATGACATGGCAAAGAATGCAATTACCATGTATGCAACATATGAAATGCACGCAAAAATGATATGCTTAAATTGTATACATGGCACATAGCATACACGGTAGCTTCAAATAGTATAAAATCAGACAAAATAAAAGCTATATGCATGGACTAAACTATACGATATGCATGTAAATGGCATTTGTTGGTTATTTTTTTTTTTTATGAAATTCGGAATCACGGACTAAAGCAATTAAAATGCCCTAAATGAAGTATATCCTAAATCATCTAGGAAATAGTATAAATTAAATCCTAAATTTTTTTAGAGAATGTTATGCCTGATTCTTTTTTTTTTTTTTAATTATGCGAGTTTATCTATATGCGAACGCTATCTTGTATATAGATTATTTGAAAATGTACTCCAAATCTATTAGGTAGGACTTTCAGAAAATTCTATCTTTCTGTATGCAATCTTTCCTTCGAGATAAGGTTTCTACAAAACCTTTTCTCTTACAAATGCAATAGACTTTCAGCCGAAACTGTCTTGCCTTGTATAGAAGCAACGGTTGCATACTTCACATTACTACTATGATTCAACACTGCCGGCGGCATCCATCAATAAATTCGAAGCATATGGATAGGTGCTAATTGACAAGGTGCTTGAAGAATAGGCGAGATTACACCTAGCAATGAGAGGTCGTTGCCTGTCAGGATTGCGTCCTCTGGACTCCTTCCTATCCCTTGAACTCCGGGGAAAATGTGGATTCGAGTGGGCGGACATGAATCCAATTGGGAAATGTTTGAGATTCTTTGCTGTCTTTCTTCTGGACTGAAAATTTTAAAAAAGAGAGTAATGGGTATAAGGACATTTTAAGTGCCAATATTTATGTACGGTGCTCATTTTGATGTCGATATTTTTTTGGGGGATCACTTAAGTGCCAAATTGGAGAAAAAATAATTACTTTAGTGTCAACGGTGAGAAATTCCGGCTACCTCACCAGAGTTAGTACTTAAATAATCATTTTTTTTAAAAAATTGTCACTTAAGTGATCTAAAAAATTATCACTTTGGTGCCAAATAGGAGAAAAAAACGATCACTTTAGTGCTAACGGCATGAAATTTCGGCGATCTCACTGGAGTAGACACTTAAATAATCATTTTTTTAAAAAAATGATACTTAAATGATCCAAAAAATATATTAATACCAAAGTGAACATCGCATATAAATATTGGTACTTGAAATGTCTTTTTGCCGAGAGTAATGTCAAATTGGTCTATGGAGATGAACTCGATACTGGAACTGTAGGCATGAACTCGATACTGGAACTGTAGGCTTCTTGAGGCTTGGTGGTGATGAGAAATCAAGTGAGAAAAGCCACTAGAGAAAAATATGCTCTTCAAGAAGGATGACGTAAGAACCCCCCTTGTTGCTAATCTTTTCTTGCTCCTAATAAATTACGTCGAGAAAACATAAAATGCAATAATCGATGCAAACATGCGAAGAGAAGAATTACCAAAAAAGTACTAAATTTATTGTATTTGTATCAATTCAGTCCTTCCAATCAATTTTAGTTAGCCAATAATGACGTGGACCTTTTTTTAAATAATATTTAATATTATTTTGAATTTTTCATAATTTTTTTCTTTAGTTTTTCTTTTTGTCCCCTACTTGGGGCCAAGACGAGGAAAGAAAATAAAAAAAAAGAGAAAGAATTATAAAATTTCAAATAATTATTAAAATTGTTTGAAAACATCCCTATCATTGCCGGCGATTTCGTCAACACTGGCCGATCAAAATTGGTCGAAAGTAATGAAATGGTGTAAATCCAAAAATTTTAAACTAAATTGATAAAAAAAAATTGATTTATTATTGCATTGACACAATTGTAATAGGTTTAAGCCTTTTTTGGTAATTTTCCCCACACGTGACGGATACATTGAATGACCGCCTCTTGTTATTGCACTCTAGAAGTGGAGAAAATTGGTTAATGATCCAGATTTAAAATGAAACCTACTTTTTCAAAGATAAACTAACCTTCCGACCCAAAAGAAAAAAGGATAAGCTAATCTTGATTTTTTTTTTTGTGATTTTTGGAAAATATGGCATTTAATTGCTTCATGTCCATATCTGTTTCGGCAAAAACATCACAATTATAATGTGCTATTGAGCTGCTATGATCGTGGACATAAGTTAATGACACTAAAGGGAGTCTTATATCACAGATTTGTTAGCGAGTGTTCTAAGGATAGTCGTTAATCTCACAAGAGATAGACGGTGCAAATAGCAAACTTTTTTTTATCTAAGAATCCGTCATGTACCAAAAATATTCTTACTATGAAATTCTCATATTAATTCAGTGAATTGCGAGAATTACGTAGAAATCTTTTCTTGTTTGATCCGCAACCACTAATATACATATCGCACTATAGATAATAAAGCAAACTCATGGATTAGCTTTTCGATTCGCAAAATATATATGTTTTTCATTTGGGTACGTCATATTTCGGTTTGTAACTTTTTTATACATTAAAAAAAAATGTAAAAGTTTATTTTTTGGTAGCAAATTATCTTCATATGAATTGTAAATTTACTTGGTTAGTGTAATTTCACAATTCGTTGTTTTTGCTCTCACTCTTTTCAGGGACCTCTGAAGTCTTCTCGTGTTCGGGACTGGAATTTCAATCTTCCTCGGCGGCGAATCTGCGAGGAAGAGAAGGAAGAAGAGAGGTCAGTCCAATCGAACGTGATTTTGTCTTTGGTTGTGATTGTACTCGCCGCCGTCTCAGTCTTAAGTCCCATGTTCAGTTCGCTCTCTAAAACCCTACTTGGCCGCCCGCTGTCCTTGCCCATCGCTCTCAGATTAATCTCCACCGCCACCTCGAATCGACCCTCTTTCGCGTTCTCTTATCTCGTGAATTCATGTGGGTTGTCCCCGGAATCGGCATTGTTGGTTTCCAACCGCGTCGTCTTTGAAACCTCGGCGAGACCCGAAGCGGTCGTTGACGCCTTGAAGAGCCATGGTTTCTCTCAATCCCAGATTTCCGGTATCATTAGGAAGTGGCCTGGGCTGATTTTGGCGAATCCTGAGAGGACCCTCTTGCCCAAATTGAACTATCTGCGCTCTGTCGGCTTTTCCGGCTCTGACCTGGTGAGAATAATCACTGCTGGTCCCTACTTATTGCATAGGAGCTTAGAGAAGCACCTCGTCCCCAATTTCGGGAGGCTTCGGGACTTTCTTGGGTGCGATAAGAATGCTGTTACAGCTATTAGACGCAGTCCGAGAATATTGGTACAAGGTTTCGAGGCTGCAGTTGGTCCTTTTGTCAAGATTTTGAGAGATAATGGAGTGCGTGAATCAAGCATTTTGTGGTTAGTTAAGCGTCAGTCTACAATGATGATACTGTCGTCCGATCACCTCGAGGAAATTATGATGAAAACCAAGGGGATGGGCTTTGATGATCCTTCTTTAGCAAAGTTCGCTGTGGCTATTTCAGCGGTCATGGGGATGAGCGAATCGACTTGGGAGAGGAAAATCGAGGCTTATAGCTGGTGGGGTTGGTCTAGAGATGATGCCATGAGAGCTTTTGTGAAGAGTCCTGGCTGCATGACGTTGTCCGAAGAAAAAATAATGGCAGTGATGGGATTCTTTGTCAAGGAAATGGGGTTTGAATCTTCATTTCTTCTGCGACATCCTAGGTTAATGTCGCTGAGCTTAGAAAAACGGATTCGTCCTCGATGTTTGTTTTTTAAACATCTGTCGTCGCATGGTTTGATGAAGACAAAGATGGGCTTGACTACCCTGTTGACTATTTCGGAAGAAGATTTCCTGCAGAAGTTTGTGACCCCTCATCTCAAGGAAGCTCCGGAATTGCTGGATATATATCAGGAGAAGCAGCATATGGCAACTAGGACACTGGTTCCATGAAATGGCACAGGGTACCAGATAATTCGTTTGTCCCTCTTTCATTTAAGGTTGTCATTCTGTTTATTTTGTGTCTCGAATTTTGGCTGTTGACTCTCTTGAACAATATTGTGTATCGATGGAGAACGGCTGCCTACCATTTTTCTTGTGCAACCAAGGGAGAATGTCCGTTGTTTCGTACTCTTCCTTTGAGTTGGTTCTTTATTCGCAGGCTTCCTGTATACCTTGCCTTGAGGTTTAATGTTCGTCTGAAAGCATGGCCTATATGATCCCTGATTTTAGGCTTACTAAGATCAAAAAGTTAAGTCGGTCATGTATGCAGGTTCATTCTGTATTTGCCTGAAATTTTTCCTAATTGAGAAGCTTGAGGAAAGTTCCGGAAGGAATGAGGAAACCATATATCCAAAGGTTTGGAAGTCTGAATCTTCTGATACACAGCACCCTTCAGGGTGACAGGTTAAATTTTGTGTGCTTTGTTTGCAACTACTGTGACTCTATAATGTGCATTGGTGTTCTGCATGACGGTTGTAAAGCAAAGATAGGTTGTAAGTTCGATCTGGCAAACCCCTGCTTCACCGCCCACCATTTGCACCTCATCATGCCTTGTAGAAAGCGTCCGAACAATCCGCCGAGCAGTTGATTGAAAGGATCACCTGGGTTCCTTGGAGGTTTCAGACTATTAGCAAAGGTGGGCGCTGCTAAGCACGTCCTGTTTTGTGATCATGTCTCTTGAAGATCGAACCATGCTAGCTACTGCAGAGTCAGGAACAGGCTTGAGGTGTTGAGGTTCTCAAGCTTCTCAACCCAAAGCTTCCTAATGTGGGACTTCATTTGCTACGGTTCAACCCTAATATCTTGGACTCGTGCCGAGACAGAGGCGTGTTCGATGATGCTATGGACTAATTGAAGTCGCCAGCATTAATCCTTTTGGATGCGTGCTTGTCTTTGTGGGAGATTCTAAAAGAGAAGTGCCATGCCATAAGTTGCTGCAACTGATTTATCCATCTTGTGAGGGAGCTGATTTGCCCGGCCACCGTTCGAGCTTGTGCAGAAAATTTGGGTCATTAGCTTTTGGACCACGTAGTTTCGAATATCTTCACAAGAAATTTAGTTTTGCAGAGGAAAAATTTCAACAGAAATCAAAAGGTGGTATTTCGACATGCGAAAAATTGAGGTTTAATTTTTCTTGTCGGAGTTTGGATGGAGTGACGCTCAAACTCTTGTTCACAATTTGGGATCTTAGGCTTCCCTCCACAAACTGAATAACTTCATCATACGGCATGATCAGTATCGACCTCATCAGGGATTTATAGGCATTATACCGTAAAAAGCCTCCGACTTTAGTTCCTACCCCAATTCTATCTTTTGCCTCATAAAAAAAATCCCAATATTTCAGTCCAGTCTCAATTGTACCCTAGAACTTTTTTTTTGTCCCATAAAAAGCCCCCAAATTATGATTTTCTCCCAATTCTCCATAAAAAGATTTTGTCCTATGAAAAACTCTTTAACTTTAGGTCTTGTTTCAATCTTGCCCTAAAATTTTTACGGTCTCATAACAAATCATAAATTTTTACATGGGTAGAAGGACATCTCAAGTGTCAAAGTTTGTGCACGATGCTCATTTTGATGCCAAAATTTTTCGTCGGCTCACTTGAGTGCTAAATGGAAGAGAAAAAAAAATAACCACTTTAGTGTCAACGGCGAGATATTTCGGCCAAAATACATACATGGCATTTGTATAGAAACCAATTTGGTAACATGGCATTTTTAAATCAAACAATTTAGGGACATGGAATTTCAATTAAAAAATCAAGTCTACGTGTGTAATTCGAACGAGGTCGCTCAGTTAACGTGGCTGGACATGCCTTAAACACCGTAAAAATCTGGTATTTGCTAAAATAGGATGTGCAGTCAATCCAAATCCAAGAACTGGAAAGAGTCATCTGCCAGTCAGGAAATGAGGTTCTTCGGGATTTGTTTAGCATAGTGGGTAGCTTTAAGGAAAGTGATCCCACACCTCACAGTAAAATGAAGACTATCACATGGACATGTCTCTTCCATGGAAGGAGGATAACAGCTGCGGCATATTGTCCCTCCTTTCAGTTACCCTACTTGAAATTGACATACTAGCTTCAATTCGATGATGTAGTCGGCGAAGCGCTGGGTAAAATGAGAATTGTACACAAGCGGAATGAACAAGGCAATGTAAAGACTCAAGATAACGATGAGGGCGGTGATTCCGATGACCAAGGTGGCAACGGCGAGCCAAGTCTGTTTGCTGACAGTCACGTAGACCCTCGCCATGAAGGCCACGGACAATGTGGCAAGAGCTGTAAGCAGCGGTAGCCTCGCCCTTCTAAGGGCATGATGCACCACATGCACATCATTGATCTGCGTCCAAAGAAGGATCACAACTGCAATTATCGAGCTGAACAGGGCGATGGTGTTGCTTATGACAAAGACGCCATACATGGGTTTGTTCAACCGCGTAGCGATTCACGCATCTGGTTCAGAGCCGTTATATCCTCCGGAAGCAGAAAGCCAGTGGCAAATGTCATAGCGGCAATAAGTGTTGCCGTGACTATATTGGTCTCAGCCGCGTCCTTTAGTCCAACCAGACCCGAAGGCCTCAGGTAACAAGGCGGGCCTAAGTCTTTTGGCCAGCAAATTGCTTTGTCTTCGCGTCTAGGTGCTCCAGCTGATACTAAGTTTGCCCAAGTTAAGATCTGGTTAAGCGTAATAGGAAAAAAAGACCGTTATTATCCATGAAGATGGAGTGAAAAAGAAAATTAGATAACTTGTTAATTCATATTGTAGAGATCATTACCCGGTGGAGTGGAGCATCGAATCCTATCACGTCTACAATGTCGAGAGCCATCGAGTTGCGGTGATTTACAAGCTTAAGATCGACTCTCTTGTCCCAGGGAAGAGAAAGCAGAACCTCGGGTTGCCGGTGTAATGTGGCCGTATGTAGAGGCGTATCTCCTGCCTTGTCTTTCGCATTTATAAGCTTCTCAAGCTCGGGATCGCTGAGTACGTACTTCACTACCGAGGCCCTTCCGTACTTTGCTGCAACGTGAAGTATGTTTTGCCATTCATTAAGAGTAAGCAACTCTTCCGGGTCTGGCAAATGTGGAAGGATCTCCATGATTGTTTCAAGATGACCCATTTTACATGCGATATGGATCAGAAGATAGCCCTCTTTGTCATGCTCGAAGGCGCTTGAAGCGAACTTGTCGACCAAGAATTTGACTCCATTGACATAATTCTCGTATGCTACTTGATGGAGAGGAGTACCATGTCCAGCATCTCTTAACTTAAATAGCTCTTTTTTTTTTCTGCTCTGAGATCTCTTCCAACATATCTATATTATTAGAAAGCAGAAAATGAATGAATTTGTGTCGTGCTCATGGAAGGGATCGGTAGGCTAATTAAGAAAATCAAACATAGAAAAGGTGATTTTGAATGCATATGTAGTGGAGGTGGTTATAGTCCAAAGCACAAGATATTCTCTATATTTATGGTTTAAGGGTTAAGGAGAAAGATTAGGATATAGTTTGGCCTCCAATGATTGTCATCATGAACACAAAGCTGGAGAAGGACCTAAGCACCGGAGACCGAGCTACATGATAGGGAAAACAAAATTGTTAGCAAGCACCTATATCCTTCGACCTGGCATCTCTATCTATGTTGGTCAATCGACCCCCTCTGCTTTTATTCACTCCTCCTGAACACCGGGGATTGTAAGTTATTAAAATTTAATTCCATGATATTTTATTTATAAATTGATGATATAGCATATATAGCACAGATAATGCATGCCTCCCTAGGAAAATAAAACTTAGTTTTCCTTCTCGTTGGATTTCTGGTGTTGCCAACAACTACAAGAGATCATTATGAGTGAGGTAGGGAGAGAGAAGGAAAGGTCCCTCTCTCTCCCTCAGCTTTGGCACTTATATTGCTAGGCTTGAAAGCCATCTATGTACCCCTCGATCTCATCAAGAATTATTCTAATATATGAATTGCATCTTTTTTCGACCCAAAAAAAAAAAAAAAAACACCACCTGCAACCGGTTTTATACAGGTGTATTTGACACTTGAATCATCATCTTGTAAACCAAGCTTAATACTTGAATTCACTGTACTGACTTCTGTGCTCAATCTCAGATGCTTTCCGGTGATATTTTGTCCTTAGAGATGGATATTGACTCAACCAATATCTATAGCAGACGGAGAATTTGCACTCTGGCTAGCTTTCTTGGAGTAGTCTTGTTAGTTCTTCTCCTCAAGCAGGGCCGCAACTCTACCAATCAATCATCCGATTCACCCTGCTTCGAGGAAAGCAGAGAGCCGGCCGGAACAAGAGAAGCAAAATGGTTGCGACAAGATGGATTGGGAATAGGATTTACAATCCAAAAGCGAGCCCTCCTTATCACGGAGCTCAGTGTCCCTTTCTAAGCAACCAGGTGAGTTGCCGAAGGAACGGTAGATCCGACTCTCATTGCGAGAGATGGAGTTGGGAAGGGAACTGATGTGCTATTCCTAAGTAAGCCGAGACATCCTCTTAAGTTCCTCTTCATGACAAAATATTCGAGCACATGTAGCAAACTAGTTGGAATTTGGCTTGTAAGAGTGACGAACTTAACCTATGACCGTGCATCTTTCATGTCGACTGCCATCAAAACTACAAGTTATTCTCTCTATTTATATTTTAAAGGTTAAGGAGAAAGATTAGGTTATAGTTTGGCCTCCAATGATTCTCGTCATGAACACAGAGCTGGAAAAGGACCTAGGCACCGAAGACCGAGCTCCATGATAGAAAAAACAAATTGCTTATAAGAATATTTAAGTTATTAAAATTTAATTCCATAATGTTGTATTTAAAAAATTGATGATATAGTATATATAGCACTTATATTGCATGGAAAACGCATGTCTCCCGAGGAAAATAAAAGTTAATTTCCCTTTACATCTCAGTGAATGCTAGTCGGTGGTTTGTATGCTAGACCTCTATTGTACTCAATACCTGCGGAATTTACATCTCCGTGGCAGTAAAAGCTAAGAGCAGTCTTCCCGATGTGATTCGGTCCCGGACTATTCAACAACTCAATTTTAGCAATTGTTCAAAATTGCAAACATTACTTGATACTCCAAACAAACTCAAAGGCTTGCACAGGTTTGATTTAGAACGGAGTTCAATTGAGGAACTTCCTAGATTGGCAGGCTAATTTAGAAAACCAAACATTCAAAAAAAAAAATGTGATTTTGCATGTACATGTGGTGGAGGTGATTATGGTCGAAAGCACGAGATATTCTCTCTAGTTATAGTTTGAAGGTTGAAGAGAAGGATAGTTTGGCCTCCAAGGGTTGTTGTTATCACGAACAGAAAGCTGGAAAAGGACCTATGCACCGGAGTCCGAGTTCCATGATAGAACAAATGATTGTTTATGAAAATATTTATGTTAGTAAAATTGAATTCTATGAAAATTTATTGAAAATTTGATGATATAACATATATAGCCCTTATAATCGCACGGATAATGCATTTCTCCCTAGGAAATAAAAGTTAGTTTTCCTTTACAATTCAGTGAATGTTAGTAGTGGGATTGTATGCCGGACCACAATTATACTCCATGTATCGAGAATTTTCGTCTCCGTGGGTGCAAAAACTCAGAGCATGTCCCCAATGTGCTCTGGTCCCAGAATCTTCAACATCCTAGCATTAATAATTATTCAAAATTGCGAAAATTTACTAATATTCCGAATAATCTGAAAGGCTTACGAAGACTTGATTTCGATTGAGGAATTTCCTAATCTTGTCTCTATGGAGGATGTGAATTTAATGTATTGAAAGAAACTGGTGGCAATCCTTCAGTCTCTTAAGACGCTATGGCTTGAAGGCTGCTCAAGGTAGGATGTGTAGGAAGGTCAGTAAAATTATTTGTCCTGCATTTATAGAAAATAATTTTACAATCAAAGCAGGGTGGAAAGGGACTTGAGGGCAGTGAAGGGAGAGTGACCCTAGTTTAGGGGAGTGAGAGAGTGAGGAGTGAGTTCTTGGGAAAAGAGAGAGAGAGAGATGAGCTTTCAAATTTTTTTATTTCAGAAATAGAAAAGTGAGAAATTTTTATTTCTCATTTCCGTTCCGAATTTATTTTTAGGCTAAAAATTTGTCTCGAAATTATAAAAATAAAATTACCTCATCAAATAGATTTTTGTTCCAAACTTGTTCTCGAGAATAGAAATTTAGAAAAATGGATATAAACATAATGGTTACGAGACGTGCACTAAAAAAACCCCAAAAACTCGTTGAAATTACTGCACGAAACGCAGCCAAAAGCCAGGAAGTTTCCTGAATTGATGATAGACCAAGTTATCGAAAGTGGTGTTGGAGCCTTGCGTGTGCTAAAAGAGCATAAATATGATTAGTAACTGCGTACATTTATACCTATTTGTTGGGTTCATTGGGATTGTCGTTTAAAGCAAAAGATCAATACCGAACAGCCGACCAAACAAAGATTTTACCCATTTTGAGTTTGGATTTGAATTTCCAAAATGGCTAATGTGAGACTGAATTCGATCCACTGCGGTGCTTTTCTCGTAGTTACCCATTGTTATTCTCCACGAACTTCCATCTTTGGAATACCCAAGGACCATAAAAATAAGATATGAATTGACGGTCAAGGTGGTTGACCTAGTAGCGAATGGGTGACCCGTGTTCCGCGAGATCACGAGTTCAATTCATATCGTGCGCGAGCCCCGACATAAAATTGTAATTCGCATGCAATTGACCGTGAACCAAATCCAGGTGAATTGTCCAAGCATAGGAGCGTTTGTATTTGGTGGCGTAGGAAACCAAACTTGTGTTGGAGTCCTCCTCGTCCGCATACGTACCGGTTCTTTAGCCCTTAACCACTAAGGTAATCATTTAAGGTTTCGCAGATTGAAATTTTCCCTAAGCGGTCGGGCTAAATATTAATCTCTTCAAAAGGGAGTCGCCGTAATTGTAACGACGTCATCGGCCGTTCCTTAAGATCGCGTATATAATAACGCAACTCCGGTTCAAGAAGGAATAAGTTGCCTATTTGCTTAATTCAGTGAGACAAACTACGATCCATTTTGTACAAGAATCCAAACGAAGGTCACGAGAAATTGCCGCAAGGAAGCAATGTATTAACCAACTTCACAAGGTGCAAGCCTCAAGCTACCTTGTTTCCCTGTCTTGAAGAGACGATAATAGTCCAAAAAGTTCTAAATCTATTGATTGTGCTGAGGCTAATTCTGTACTAAACTTTTCGATTGTGCTAATGTAGTCCTAAACCTTTTAACGATTTGCCAATTCAGTTCTCAACCTTTCAGTTCTTCCTATTTAGTCCTTTGACGATTTGCCAATTTAGTTATAAACTTTTTGATAATTTATCAATGTACTCTTTTTCTGTCAATAAAGATTGAAGACTAAATTGACAAAACTTCAAAAGGTTTGGAACTAAAAATGGCAAAACATCAGAAGATTTGGAACTAAATTGATACAAATGAAAGTTTTAAGACTAAATTGGCAAATCGTCAAATGATTTAGGATTAAATTGGCACAATGAAAGTTAAGGACTCAATCAGCTGCCGTACGGTAGGTTTAGGACTTGTTGGACAATTTTCCCTGACAAGTGTGAGCTGAAAGCTAAGCTCACGTACGAGCATATCAGTCCAAGCTTAGAGCTTCGGATTGGAAATGAAGGCCAACCTTTCTCCGAAGCTCCCCGTGTTTCGTGTCACGTAGAAGCAACCCACCCTCTTCACCCCCTATAAATAACCCCCGACACCAAGGAAGCTTCGCATCACCACCCACAGCACTTGGAATTTCTCCTCAGTCCCTATTCACTCTCTATCATCACAAGTTGTGCAAAGACAATGGCTTTCACAAGCTCTCCGAAGCCCAAGAGCGATGCGTCCAGGCTCCGGGCCGTCAGGGACGCCGCGCTCACGTCTCTAGGGAACCTTATCAAGCTCCTCCCGACGGGGACGGCCTTCGCGTTCCAGTTCCTCAACCCCACCCGGACCAACAACGGCCGCTGCCCCACCCGCAACGAGTACCTCAGCGGCCTCCTGATCGGCACGTGTGCCTTCTCATGCGCCATCTCTAGCTTCACCGACAGCTACACCGGCTCTGATGGTCTGACCCACTATGGCATCGCCACGCCTAAGGGGCTGTGGCCCTCGCCGGCCTCTGAATTGATCGACCTGTCCAAGTACAAGCTCCGGTTCCAGGACTTTGTGCACGCGCTGCTCTCGACCGTGGTTTTCGCGGTGGTGGCCCTGCTGGACCCGAACACCTTGGAGTGCTTCTACCCGTTGTTCGAGAAGGAGGAGAAGGTGCTGCTCAAGCTTCTGCCTCCGGTGATCGGCGCGATTTGTAGCGTGGTTTTCGTCGTCTTCCCTAGCAAGAGGCACGGGATTGGGTATCCTTTTTCTTGTGAGGAGTCCAATGATCGAAGTGCTTCCAAGGAGGTGGAATGATGTAAAAGGGAAGATGAGAGAGAGGGGGAGTTTCCATATGTTGTTTGCTAGTTTGTGTAGCTGTTCCCTTCCTGGGAGGTGTGTGTGCTTGTGGTGTCTAGGATTTGCGCTGAGTGTGGTGGTAACTTTTTCTTGCTCTTACTATTTTTCGTAAAGAATATGTCCGTTATGTAAAGAATGGCATGACAAGAGTCTTGAATTTATCATTGTTTAGTTATTGTTATACCATACTAGCTTGATAAGCGAACTTGTAATACTAGCGGGTTATGGCGAGGAAATTTACCCGATCAGTCCAAAATTTAGTCTTAAATCTCTATGCGAAATTTTGATGTAGTCCAGATAATTCTTATCGAAAATTGCCAATGAAACGTTCTGAGGACCAAGAAGCCCGATCAATTCGCAAGTTTCGCTAGAAGAAAAAAAAATGGTCACCCTTCCCAGTCATTATTCAAAAAGTAGGAAGGAAATAGCAAATACAATAAGTTCATCAACACCAATTAGCAGGATCACTGGCTAAGAGTTGTATTATTTTAGAAAGAAGTTTTGGATTGGGACAAATTCAGCATAGACGAGATTGTATGTTATACCAATTTGGTAAAGCTAAAACTTCCGGCCGACAATTACCAAAACATGGAACATAGGAGCAAACCTTGTGCCTAACTCCACAGATAAACTTGGTCCAACTAATTGCATCCGGGTAGCTAAAATCCTGTGCATGCAATCTCTTTGATCAACTTGGGAAACTCTCTAGATGTAATGTTGACTTTCTTTCTAGTCTAGCCACCATATTGGTTGGTTGTAGACATGGACGTGGCCTGCTTGCATTTATATTTAGTTAAGCTTGTACAGGGATGGTGTTCATAACTTGTAAACCACCAACTAGACACATGATTCGAGGAATCATACATACATACATACATACATACATACATACATACATACATACATACATACATACATACATACATACATACATGTATGTATGTATGTATGTATGTATGTATGTATGTATGTTTTGCAAAGCATGGAATCTCTTGGATCAAGAAATGTTGAATAACACCCGATGTGGAGACTTCCTTCAATCAACACAAAGAGGTAAATTAAGTAAGTCTAAGATCAGGTTGGATCTAATTTCATTAGGCGAGTTCTTGTGTAACCTTTGGGCTTTGCTCATTTCATTATACAAAAAAAAAAAAAAAAAGTTAAGTCTAAGAGAACTTGTGACGAGAAGTACGTGCGTTTTCACTTTTCTCTATGGTGATGGTGCTTGTGGAGGTAGTTGGGTGCAAAATGATGGCACTTATCTAAATAGTCGCAAGACGCGGAAGTAAACAGCAAACCTAAACCCCAATAAACAAAATGCAAACAGCAACAGCATAGGCAATCAGTATAAACCGAAAGACTCTAATAAATTTTCCGGTTATCAGGTTACAGACACGGATACAGTTCACATTTATTTTAGTTAAAACTTACGTGGATGGTATCCACATTCACCTCCAAAAAAAGGTTTGATTGAACCAAATAGTAAAAAAATCACGTTAGCAATTTTTTTAGTCAAATTGGACGAAGTTAATGGAAGAACTTGATCGCACTAATTTGATAGGTTTTAGGACTTGGTTATAATTTTGTAAGTTTTAGGACTTGATTGTATTGACTTAGCAAATATAAAATCTCATAGTGCTTGGAATATGCGAATATAGTTCATGTGCCTTGACTAACCATCTAAATTATTTAGGGTTAACCACGGCAATTGATTTTTCAAGTGAGAAATTATCATGACCTTTCATTCGGTCGAATGCTGGAAAATGCATGATCCCAACACTTTTTTTTTAAATCAAACCAATTTTTTTTAATCGAGTCAGTGAACAGTCACACGGAAAAATTATGTTCAGTCAAGGCCAAATTTTGGGTGAATAGATATAAATTTCATTTTTCGAAATTACTTATATGCTATGAAATACTTATCCCTTGATTTATTGAAATTACTAATCTATGCGAAGTGTTGCTAACAACTTAAAAAGTGAATACGTTTTGATAGGTTGAGGAGCAATTTATAAAATGTAAAATTATTATTCAACAATTAGAATTTACTAACAGCAAAAACAACTTACTCTATTTTCTGACATAATTAAATTTACTTACTTTAAATGGAAATGAACTAAAAATAGAAAAACATTTCCTTATTTCAAATTTTAAAGTGGAAATGTTTTAATCTTTAATCACTTAATAGTGGGTAGCTCCATGGAAAAGTACATGTGTCAAGCAATTATGTGAAATAACCTTCTCACGGAGAACAAACCTTTAGGCTACATTTGGCAGTCATGATAAAAGTCTGGATATGATAAATTTTATCATATTCCGTATTTGGTTCCCGCTTATGATATGATACAGTGCGATATAAAGAGGACATAACCTGGATATAATTATCCCGTGGAAGAGGTGGGATAAAGGTGGATATGATTTCTTTTGTTCATGAGATAAAAACTATTTTTCTAAATAACAAACGTCTTATATAATAAAAATTAAATAATTATTATATTTAAATATATTTGAATTCTCATGTTAAAAAGAAAACTCAAAATTAAAAAAAAACTCATTTTCATTTTTATTCATTATAAATCTTATTCATAATTTAATTTCTTTCTTCTTTATAATACATAGTTTGTATGTGTGTGTCTATTTATATATATACATATATATATCATTACATATTTTAAGTATAATTGTATAGTTTATTATTTAATGAAAAATTTTATTAAGAAATGATGGAAGCGAATCAAAATAATCATAAAAAGAGATTTGTAATTAAAAAAATAAGTAAAAATGAAGTAGAAGAATCCAGATTTTAAGTGAATATATTCAGACTTGAAAATGATTTTTCTAATTCTCGAAGAAGAATGAGGAGCAATGAAATTTCTAAAAAAAAACTAGCATCCCCATCTTCTTCTCTTCTATATCTTTAGTTCATGTGGAAGTTTCATGACTGCTTTTTAATTTTTTAGTTCACGATCAAGCTCTACGAAAACATCAAGAGAGTTGAAACTTCTTCTCTTTCATAGCTTCCAAATTCACATCAAAAGTCCAAACAATAAAAAATAGAAAAAGAGTCAAACCCCCTTCTTCTCTATAACTTTGTACTTCATATTAAAGGTTAACGAATGTAGCAAGAGAAACAAAACTTTTCGGTCACAAAGATGAATGATTATATTTTCTTTTCCTTGCCAGATTTGGCGTTGAATTGTGAGATATTCTTACAATTTGTTTGTATATTTTCAAATTTATTTACATTGATATATTGTAAATATCAAACAATAAACATGATCCGATATAAACATATTCGGTTGTATTATTGCGATTCACCAAACACTGAATAGGATATGGCAAAATCCGTAAATTTTATATTCAATCACATCCAATCCTATCTTGACTAGAAATGCGGACAACCAAATGCATCTTTAGGGTGAAGTGTCCAAAAATTTGTTAATGTCAATTCGGTCCTAAAACCTTTCAATTGTGCCAATTTAGTTCTAAACCTTTTGGATTTGTGTCAATTAAGTCTACCCGATCAATTTTGGTAGAAAATTGCTGATGTGGATGTCGGTCATCCTACATGGCTCTCGCAAAGCACCGACATAAATATTTTTAAATATTTTTTTATTTTTTAAAATACTTTTCTTTTTTTTCCCTTTTTTTTCTTTACTTTTTTTTTTGTTTTTGGACGGTGGGTAGCGATGCCCTCACTTGGCCCAAATCTAGGTTGGGTCGCGGCCCTCTGTTCAAAAAACAAAACAAAGTAAAAGAAAAATACTAAAAAGTGAAAAATATATATTTAAAAAATGTCCATGTCGGCACCAGTTATGCCACGTAGGACGACCGACGTTCACGTCGATGGTTTTCGGCCAATTTCAATTGACACAAATACCAAGATTTAGGACTAAATTAGTACAATTGAAAGTTCAATGACTAAATTGGCATCAATATAAAAGGTTTAGGATTTTTTGGATACTTTTCCCCAAATCGTTATATTAAAGAGTGATCTATAACTTTTGATTTAGAAAAACTAAGCATCTCCTTTTATATAACCGAAAAACATAGTGTAATTCCCCAGGAGCATGAAAAATCTTCAACCACTCAATGGTTACGAGATTAGTAACTTTTGACATAAGGAAAAG
Source organism: Rhodamnia argentea (assembly GCF_020921035.1). Lineage (NCBI taxonomy): Eukaryota > Viridiplantae > Streptophyta > Magnoliopsida > Myrtales > Myrtaceae > Rhodamnia > Rhodamnia argentea. The sequence continues at coordinate 26,000,478 of NC_063150.1, read as the reverse complement.
AAAATACCAATATAACAAGTATTAAACCTTTTCTTATTGGAAAAGTAAGAAAACATGATATATCAACAACAATTCAAAAAGGGGTAATTACCAAAAAATTTATAAATTTATTGTAATTATATCAATTCACTTTTAAATCTATTTTTTTCAGTTTAATTCTAAACTTTTTGCATTTATGTCAATTCAGTCCATTTGACCAACCAATGCTAGAGTGGTATTATCGGTCTTGAAGTAGACTTTTTAAAATTATATTTTATTAATTATAAAATTTTAATGTATTTTTCTTTTTATCTTTCTTCTTTTCTTTTCTTTAGTTTTTCTCCCCAACCCTTAGGGTCGGCGTTGGGGAAAAAACAAAAGAAAAGAAAAAATCATGAAATTTCAAAAATTATTAAAATATCATTCAAAAAATCCACATCAAGACCGGTCGACCAATGGATTGAATTGGCATAAATACAAAAAGTTTAGGACTGAATTAACACAATTGCAATAGATTTATGAATTTTTTATTATGATTTTTCCATCCAAAAAGAGGTCGATGTATAATCGAAGAGATCATCGGCTATTCATTAAGATCATATAAATCACGACAAAATTCCAATTCCATAGGGAATTTTTATTGAGTCAGGTCAGTGAAAGAAACTACGGTATATCTAGAAGAATCCAAATAAATTTCAAGTAAATTATCTTGACGAAGCAATGTATCCAACAACTACATAAGGTACAAGCCTCAAACCAATTAGGAGCACAACAGTCCAAGCTTGAAGCCTCGGATTGGAGATGAAGGCCAACTCGTTTCCAAGAGTAAAAGCAAAACCTTTCTCTAAAACCCCACCTCTCCCTCTCCCTCTCACATATTACGTAGAAGCAACCCACTCTCTTCCCTCACTCTTCCTACACTATAAAATGCCTCCCAACACATAAGAAGCGTCTCATCACATCCGAACACTTAGAATTTTTTTCACTCCCAATTCCCTATCATTGCTTATAGCAAACTCATTGCACGTTTTTGCAAGATATGGCTCTCACAAGCTCTTCGAAATCCAAGAGCAATGGGTCCACGCTCCGGGGCATAGGCGACGCGACGTTCGCGTCTCTAGGGAACCTCATCAAGCTCCTCCCGACGGGAACGGTCTTCATGTTCCAGTTCCTCAGCCCCGTCCTGACCAACAATGGCCACTGCCACACCTTCAACAAGTACCTCAGCGGCCTCCTCGTCGGCGCGTGCGGCTTCTCATGCGGCTTCTCTTGCTTCACCGACAGCTACACCGGCTCGGACGGCCTGATCCACTACGGCATCGCCACGGGTAAAGGGCTGTGGCCCTCATCGGCTTCTGAATCGGTCGACCTGTCCAAGTACAAGCTCCGGGCGGGCGACTTTGTGCACGCGCTGCTCTCGACCATGGTTTTCGCGGTGGTGACCCTGCTGGACCCGAACACCATGGAGTGCTTCTACCCGTCGTTCGAGTCGAAGCAGAAGGTGTTGCTCATGACTTTGCCTCCGGTGATCGGCGCGGCTTCCAGCGCGGTTTTCATGGCATTCCCTAACAAGAGGCATGGGATTGGGTATCCTCCTTCTAGTGATGAGTCCAATGATCAAAGTGCTTCCCAGGAGGAGGAATGATTCAAAAGATAAAAATAATGGCTTTCATATGTTATTTGTATGGCTGTAACTTTCATATGTTATTTGTATGACATAATTTAATATGTCGGTTGTGTGAAAAGTGGCATGTCACGGGTCTTGAATTTGTCATTGTTCTTCAATTTATGTTACACCATAGTAGCTTGATAAGCGAATTTATAACCTTGACGGGTGAATCATTAAGCATCAGATCTCGAGTTCGAAATTATCTCCTTCATGCTATTGTAAAATTAGATTATAAGCAAATTTTTCGTGACCTTGCACATTAAATACCAAAATGAAATGGCCTGATCTATTCATGGCTTCTGGGTCTCTTCTCATCCACTCATTTTGATCCAAAACTCTCTTTTGGGATCTAAAATTTTGCTTATGCAAATAGACTATACCTTGTCCGTTACTTACTCCTATTCAGCCGCACGAGCTCGCAAAATTGACATGATAAACGGAGCAATTCTAGATACAACTTTGCAATTTTCATTACAAGAAGTTAACGATCACCCTTCAAAGACGTTTATCTAAAAACTAAAGAGTAAATTAGCCCACACCAAGAGTTCATGAGCCCCAATTAACAAAATCACTGGCCGAGAAATTTTCCACGATCGAGAGTTGAATTTTGCGAGAGACAAATTTTGGATTGGGCTTCATTCAGAACAGCCCACTTGCCAGGTGAAAGCCCAATTTGGCAAGACCCTAAAACATCCGGTCTATGTGTATAATTGAGGAACCGACGTACGTGTGCAGTATGCAACATGTTCCAAAAACATGGAACATAGAACAAACCGTAAGGCCTAACTCCATAGTTAAGCATGGTCCAACTAATTGCACGTAGGTAGCTCAATAGGCGTTAACTTTATAAAGCCATCCAAATCCGATGCATGCAATCTCTTTTTGATTTCCTTCATCAGTGATTGGATTCCTCCAACCAATCGTCGGATTGGGGGGCTTATAGATGCGGGCATAGCATGGAATCCGTCTCCTGGATAACACTCTATGGTATTGCGAGACTTCCTTCAACCGACACAAATAGGCAAATTACGTATGTCTAAGGAAACTTAGGACGGGATATGCGTAACTTTTCACTTTATTCTATTGTGATGGTGCTTGCAGAGGTAATTGAGTGCGATACGATATTACTTATTACTTATCTAGGTAGTCACGAGACATCGAGGTTAACAGAAAACCTAAAAACTAATGAACAAGATGTAAACATCAACAACTAAGGCAATTAGTATAAAGGGGAGGAAGGTGTTTTAAGGTCCTATTTCGCCCACTTGTACATGAACCCTCTATAATAAGCACCTCTTCTCCTTTCTCCTCCACAACCATCTTTACCACATGAACTTCCAATATCAGATATGAGCTTCATACCCTTCTCTCCTCTTTTCCTGGTACTACTGATGAGCCTTGCTTGGGTCCCATTCACACCCAACGCAATCTCTTCGTGCAACAGCCCGTGCCGGGGCTGGACGCTGAATGACTGTGCAGGCCAATTGATTTGTATCGATGAAAAGTACGGCGACAATCCCGACCTAGGCACTCACATATGAGGTGGGACCCCTCCATCAACCGTTCTTCCACCTCCGCCATCGGGAAGCTCTGTCTCCTTTTGTAACAGCCCATGTCGAACGCTCAATGACCGTGCCAACCAATTGATATGCATCAATGGGAAATGCAATGATGATCCTAACGTGGGCACTCGCATATGCACCGCCCGAGGGGGGGCGCCCTCCATCGACCGTGCTGCCTCCTCCGTCAAGCATACGTTCCCCACCGCCTCCGTCAAGCGGAGGATGTCAATCTTCGGGCCCTCTGGTTTTTGGAGGTGTGTCGTATCCTGAATATAGCTGCTCACCCCCAATTACCTCTTCAACTTCCACTATCTTGACAGACAACGATTTCAGTCAAGGTGGCGACGGTGGGGCTCCATCCGCGTGTGACATGTACCATCAAAATTCGGAGCTAATCGTTGCGTTATCGACAGGGTGATACAGTGGTGGATCCCGCTGCGGCAAGATGATCAACATTAAAGCTATTACTGGAAGGACCGCGAAGGCTAAAGAAGCAGTCGACAAGTGCGACTCTATAAATGGTTGCGATGCCGAACATTTTTATCATCCACCATATCGAAACAACATAGTTGATGGCTCCGATGCCGTGTGGAGTGCCTGGGGGCTAGGTACGAAAGGGGGCGAAGAAGACGTGACTCCGTCCATGGCATAGAGAGTGACCTGAGTGTCTTCATTTCTAGATGAGAAATGGAGCTTCAACAAAACAATTAAGCAAAGAAGGAAAAGGTTACCTGTACTGTGCTCTATTCTTCATTTTTCTTCCTTAAGTTTCAAGACATCGTCTCTCACAAAAAGAGAATTTCAAATTAATTAGAAAGAAATTCATATTTTCATTTATTTTATTTTATTTTATTTCCTATCGGGCAAATGCCAACCGAAAAACTCGATTGCACCAAAGAAAAGCCAGAGAACTTCATTCAAAAAGAAAGTATGAGGACAAAGCACAAAACTCCGGGACAGAACATATCTAATCCTTGGTCCATGCAAAAACTAACATCACTATGCATACAATCAGAAAATCTTAAACTGCTCAACACCGGAACAGGCTCTTTGCTTGCCGGCTCTCGCCCAAAAGAGACATGGACGCATCAACTTTAGCCACTCGCTTCTTCAACATGTAGACATGCAGGACCGACCACCTATGACTCTTCTATCATTCCCAAAGTCTTGGGCTGTCATAATGTATGAAAGAAAATTCACTTCCCTTAAATTACTGATCATCGCTGAACAATCCCTCAAGAAGGTTTGACATCGATTGGGCATTTCCATCGCCATCGAAAAATTCGGAAGCGTTTTGCTTTCTAGATTTTCGCTCCTCAATGATAGCATCCACGGTTTCTGCACAGAAATTACGCTTCACTTGCTTTGCCGGTTTCTCAGCCACAACAAACTTATTTCCATTGCGGATTCTTTCGGAGAAGCCTGCCCAAACTGAAGAGAAACCGAGTCTCGGATTTTAGGCGTGGGTCAGAAATTACGAGGGAGTAAATAGAAATGGGACAATACAGTAAGTTCTCAAGTTGTGCGCAACCAATTCTCAACGTGCAGAAGAACATACAGACCTCATTAAGTCCTGAGATATTTAAGAGAATCAATTCACAGGAGAAACAACAAAAGAACATGTCCCTCCACAGGACCACCAATGCCTAGTTTTCCAAATACAAAACAAAGTTGCTAAATTTTGCGTCCCTCTTGATGTGGTTGACAACTTGACCACAACTTAAGTGATGACAATCCTCTCGTGCCATTTGAACAGTTGATCCATCCGAACCATAAAATCAAGTATAATTGTCGTTAGCCCAAGCATAAACATTCAGTAGTCATCCAAGGGCTTTGAGATATCCGTTAGTCCAACCCATCGATAACATTCAAACACCTCAACACTTACACTTTTCTACAACCCCAAGTCAGCAAGCTGGGCCAAAAATCAAGTATACTAACTACAAATAAATACATGATGCACCTCCAAACGATATCTTTTTATTTCCTGAGATGGATTACTCAAGACAACCAACAGAGGAAAAGTCGAATAGAGTTGCTGACAGAAAGAAAGGACAAACAAGCTTGTTTATGTGGTAGGAAACCTCACACAAGATCATCTCCACCACTGTCTAGCATGACATACAGCTTCACATAGAATTGTGGAGATAGGAAACACAGCAATAAAGACAAATCTGAATTAATGCATGCATATCAGCAAATAAGATTGTGGAAACACATGGGTTTTGAAAGTCAGTCACTAAACTCATATAGATGTACATATAACAAACAGACAAAGCAGTAGCTTATGCTGCACGCATATATCAATTAACAATGCAGCTTAGATTTCTAATGCAAGCACATTTACTACCATGCATACTAGCACAGAAGTATAACTTGGTCTTTAACCGATTCTTAAAAGTGATGGGATTCCCAAGAGATTACCTCCAAAATGATGTAGAACTATGGAAGCTGCTACAGTGACATTTAATGAAGCAGTGCCAGAGCCATACTGAGGAATGTATACAAAGAAGTCGCATATTTCGCATTCTTTGGCAGAGAGGCCCATTCCCTGTTCTCAGTAAATATAGATCAGAAACTCCAATCAGCCTTTAAGAAGTTTCATAAAGGAAGATTCATCGTATTGAGATATGATGTCTTATTTATAGTGCAATGCTTCATCAACTTTGATTAACGAATGAAGTAGGTATGACATAGAGGATTCTTTTGCCGGCTAAAAACACTTGCCTGCCCCTAAATTCATTGATCAACCAATAAACAGTTGCAAGCTGTAAAGCAACGTATAAACATTCATGGTCAAGTATGCAAATTGCTTTCAATTTGACGTAAATTCATCGTGTATTTCTAATTAATCACACGATCGCATAATTAACTACGCCCATTTATCAAGATGACTACACTTGACTAAACATGCTGAGAAAAAAGATAGTTATAGGTAATCAAAAAACCAACCAACAGTCGCCCTAAATCCATCAAAGTTTGCTCTTTCATGGGGGAAAAGTCGAATGTATAGACAAATTTACCTCGTTGCCGACGAGGAAAGCCGTGCTCCTATTGAAAGGATGCTGATTGACGGCTACAGCATCATCTGTGATTTCCACACCACATATATCACAATCCTTCTCCTAAAGATATTAGACAGTTCGATATAAATCACAAAACACCTCCAACATTTGGCGCGCGCAAAACAAAACAAAAAAGAAAAGAAAAAAAAGAAATTGACGTACGCAATGGAATCAGAGAACCCCACCCAGTAACTAGTAACTACAAATCGCTTCTTTGTAACCAGAGAGGCGTGACTGACCTTGAGGAAGGAGCGAGCTTCGAGGAGAGAGTGGAAATGGCGGAAGGCGAGGTGAGAAGTGGACCCGTGGCTCCCGAAGGCGTTGAAGTCCCGGCGGCCGACGATTATGAGCTCGGAGACGCCGAAAGCGGTGGCGCTCCGGGCAAGAGTCCCCACGTTGTGCCTCTTCGCTATGTTGTGCACCACCACGTAGCTCTCAATCCCCATCTTTCTCTTTCGACTCAGAAGCAGAGAGAGAGAGAGAGAGAGAGATGGGCTGAACCCTCGGGCGGTTTCGAGCTCGTCAAAGAGAAGAAGCCAGGTTTGTGGTCGTTACGATGTCGTTTAACAGGACAAAGTGGTTCCTTTTGTCGCATGTCTTTTTCTATGAATCCCGCGCTCTCCGATGGATCTTCTACCATGAAATTTGGGAAAATTCGAAATAAGCACACGAAGTATAGTCATTTTCTCGTATAAGAAAATAAAATAAATATTATTCCATATAAAAATTTAAAGTGTCGTTATTTTTTCAAATAAAAACATAAAGTAGACATTATTTCAAATAACTGTCTGGAGTAGCTATATCATTCTCAAATATAGATCTGCACACGCTAATTAAGGATATTTTCATCCTTTAATTTTTTTATTTTTTAAATTTCTATTTTTTCTTTAATGTTTTTTTTTCTTTGTTGGGGCCGGCAATGGCAACCCTCGCTTAAGCCTCTCCGATGGCCGGCCATCACTTGGGACCGACCACGGGTGAAAAGGGAGGAAAAAAACGAAAAAAACGAAAAAAGCGTAAAAGACAAATATGTGCTTCACTGGTCGAAAGATTTGGCAGGCCGAAGAAGTCAGGCCTTTCTTTAAGACCGACATGGCTACTACGGACTCTTATTTAAGAAAATATGTGCAATTTAAGCCTTTATTTGAAATTTTTTCCATTAAATTTTTATGAACATATGCAATTTCAATAGTAAAAAGTTAGCAACTTTTAACATTTACAGGCAGGTATGGGAGTGAAACAGGAGCAGTGCTAATGTCATAGTACTGTTTACATTTAGACATTGTAGTCTAACTCCATCCCTTTTATCTCCCTCTGCTCACGAGATTGATCACATCAGATCCAATACATGGCCCCTTGAATCGTCGAAGATTCATTATTGTTGCCGCTTCTTTACATGGACGACGATTATATACAAACGGCGCAAAAATCATCGAATGTGCAAGAGCAATCGCTATCGTCAATCGGGGGACTTTCTCTTCAAACCGCGACTTGGGCCGCCGCGAGCCTGGCGATGGGGACCCTGCGGACGGTGGAAAGAAGAATGAGAATGCGGCTCTTCTAGAAATCTAGGGAATTCGGCAAGGGATAGAATCTAGAGAAACCTGAAGGGAGAGCACGAGACGTAGTCGAGTCCAGCCTCCGCGAAGAAGGCAACCGAAGATGGCTCACCCCCGTGTTCTCCGCATATACCGACCTGTTTTCAATCCCTCATCACTTGCACATCTCAAGGAAAATAAGTTGATCAAGGAAACTACCGTGCGCGACGCGACACTCTGTCGCAGACTATTCATTGAAGTCCAGGCACGGACCCTGTTGTTTTGGCTGATCATTTTTCATGATAGGTAACTTGTGAGCTGGGCCTCGCTTATATCCCGATGACAGCAGTTTTTATGCAGCAAGAACTAACCCGAGAACGATGTACGGGAAAATTCGGGTACCAATGAGCAAGTCTCCTCATTGAGAGCCGATTACCTTTAAGTTTGGCCTAGCTGCTCGGCCTCTCTCGGTTGCGATCTTGATAAGTTGGCCAACGCCTCTCTGATCTAGCACCTGCAAGCAAGAAAATTCGGGTTGTTTGTGAAATTTAGCAAGGCTCTCCCTCCACTCCTAGAGGTGATTCCCTGGAAGAGTAGCAAGGTGTTGGGATGGACCTCGAAAGGATCAGCTTGCAGGATGCCTTTGGACAAGTATATCGGTAGGAATTTGCCGACATCGTCTCTGCTGTACCCGAACGTCATTTGCGTCAGATCATTGGTCCCAAAGGAGAAGAACTCCGCCTCCTTTGCAATCTATGATTAGTTGCACCAAAGAATGAGAAAAGTCAATAAACACAATGACATGCAATATGCTTCAGCATCAACATTTGTGTTCATTGGAGCCATCCCTTTCAAAACAGCAAAAAACAAGGAAAGTGCAACTGCAGAAAAGAGAATGGGGATGCTGTGTGCTGTGTGCTGTCGGTTAGACCCAGCACATAAGGACTGAATGGTTTGCGCACCTCATCCGCCACAAGAGCGGCCCTAGGAATCTCGATCATTGTCCCGATCTTGTAGCTTAACGATGAACCCACCTCAGAGAACACTTTCTTGGCAATGCTACGTATTAAACTCACCTGTTGTCCTAGTTCCTGGGCAATCAAAATCATCAAATTTTCCATGAGGACTCTTTCAGCACTTGCAGCTAAAATGAAAATGTTCGAAAGGTTCATTAAACTACAGGTCATGCAATTGTGTGGAGGCAGATCAATTCGAGCTCATATTTGGCGTGACTGGTCATTTTCGGGGAGATATTAGCTAAAGAGAGTTCTGCAAAAGATTTGGACTGTGCATGATGGAACGAAAGATTTAGAAGGGGAAGGAAAGAGAGCCGTGCCTGAGGCGTTCCCACTAGCGGAACCATTATCTCTGGAAGAACCATGAAGCCCTGGCGGCTCATTGTCACCGCAGCCTGGAAAACTGCACGAGCTTGCATTTCAGTCAGCTCAGGGTATGATATGCCTAGCCTGTTTACGTGCCAAGAAAAGAAGAGGAAAATCAATATTGATGCAATCCAAGCAGTTGCCTATAGTATCATTCGAACGAAAAGATTATTATTGATCTGATAGGGATGCATTCGGCGTTTCCACGAATTTCATTCATCGCTACTTATACACGAAACTTGCCGAGCATGTGAGTATACATAAATTCCATGAGTAGTCAACTAAAGTAAGTAGGCAAATCCATTGTTCTTAAACAATAGCATTTAAACAGAAACCACAGCTTGCAAATAATCAAAAGGATCGCAAACCTGCAGCCTCGGAATCCAAGCATGGGATTTACTTCAGATAATTTCTCGATCCTTGAAAGAACTTCATCTTCAGTCATGCCAGTCTCTGTGGTTAGTTCACTGACAATCTGTTCTAGGTCTCCTTCCGGAAGAAACTCATGAAGGGGCGGATCTAACAGTCGGATGGTCACTGGAAGGCCTGGAATTTTTTACACGCCATTTAATGTAATTACCGACCACACAAATGTATGCAAAAAAAGAATTTGGAGAAAGACATATAAACAGTATTCGCAGGCGATATAGTTACCATCCATAGCACGGAATATCCCCTCGAAATCGGATTGTTGATAAGGCAGCAATTGATCCAATGCTGCCTTTCTCTGTTCAGGGGTGACCGCCATTATCATCTTTCTCACTGCTTTTATCCTTTCATCCGAAGCAAAGAACTGAGCATGATCAAAAAGTATAGACGATCGAAATTGGTTCAGAGTACTGCAACACATGACTGCAAGTCACACAAGGAAATTCATGCACAACGCAAGAAAATTATCTGTCCACAACAGCTTCACATGCTGTCGGTACAAACGAGACAGCATGCTAAGAATGACTGATCAAAGAGGGAAAATGATCTTCACCATGTGTTCTGTCCTGCAAAGTCCAATCCCTTGGGCACCATTGTTTCTGGCTGTAAGAGCATCTTCAGGAGTGTCGGCATTTGCCATAACCTATCATAGAACGGTATAATATCACCCAATCACTAAGATAATTTCAAAGAACATACATGTTAAACTGCAAGAACCTTTACCAGATGAAGAAAAGACTGGAGAAAAAGAGCTGTACCTTGAGAGACCTTATTTCATCGGCCCAGGACATGAAGATCTCCAGGTCACTGCTCAATGCTGGAGGTGAAAGTGGTTGTTTACCCAAAATCACTTCACCGGTTGATCCGTTAAGGGAGATCCATTCGCCTTCTTTAATTACCTTGTCTCCAATCGTGACCACCTGCACTATTGGGAAAGAATCCACTGACGTGATCACCTTGTCTCTGATAATTGAGTGGGCTCATCAACCTCTAAAATTTTTATAAAGGTGATCTAGACAGTAGTTTCACAAGAAGACACGAACTCACAATCGTGGAGTTCAAGACGAAATGTGTCTCCATAGCCACACCGATACCAGTATCCTATCCGTCTAGGAATGGGAATGTCAACTCAACAGAAGAACCAGAGTAACATAGCTGAGAGAGAGGATTTGCTGGAAAAATTACCTTCTCAGCATCGTTTACGAGGATATCGGCGCAACCAGAGACACAACACTTTCCCCATCCACGTGCCACAACCGCCGCATGAGATGTCATGCCGCCTCTGGCTGTTAAAATACCGGCAGCAGCGTGCATTCCACCAACATCCTCTGGGCTTGTCTCAGTCCTAACCTTTACACGCAGAGAAAAAGTGTTAATTCGCACATCTTAATTTAATCTTGCATCCCAAAAGAGACCACACAGTTTTAATTCTGATAGAATAAGCTTTAGGATGAAAGCATGGTTTAATATTTTAAGTACTCTATCCAATTCCAAGAAAAAGGCTGGTTCTTCCATTGCCTGTTCGTCAACTCATGATCATATTTGTTTGAACTGCTATTCTTCGCACAATACATATCGATCATAGGTTATGTCATCAGTTTTGAAGGTTGAAATGCCAGAGAGCACAGTAAAGAACTCCCTCTCCAGATACAATGCATATAGAGCGTGAGAATAAATGCCAGTACCACCATACCAGAATGGCACTTTTTCCTTGAGCATGCCATCCTTCGGCATCATCAGCACTGAACACAACTTGGCCCACAGCGGCTCCTGGTGAAGCAGGCAACCCCGTAGCAACAACTTTATCTTTGTATGCAGATGGGTTTTCAAACTGGAAACAGAAGTCGAAAACTTCAGAAAAATCTTGAGTAGTAGTAAGTATGAGCATAAATCCATACGGGAGTGCAAGTTTTACGTGGACACGAGTTCTTCTTGGGCCTTCTATGACGTTGAGTAATTTTTATAGACTCACGAAATTATCCCTTCAATGAGATTAAGTACTTTGAAAATGTTGTAGTGTCATGCTAATGAAGATACACAAAGGCCTTAGGTTGGATATAGGACTCAGTGCAATTGTTTACTTCTTCCAAGGAGAGATATCTGCTGCCAGATTAAATGGATTAGGATGAAGATACAGTTCCTCCTACATTCTCTCATCATTATCTGAACATAAAGAGACCCAAGTGTCTTACAGAATTTGAGCGTGTGTACCTGTGGATGAAGAAGTTGATCGAGATGCTGAGGCTCCACCATCTTCATAGAAGAACGAATGTCGACAAGCCCTTCATTCACCATGTCTACCGCAATCTTTACCGCGCCCTTGCCAGTACGCTTTCCAGACCGGCATTGCAGCATCCATAGCCTATTTTCTTGAACTGTAAACTCGATATCCTGTATTTATCAAAGTCAGACATGCAACGACTTTAGTCTCAAATTCTGAGGCCTGCATCTGAAAAAGAGGATCCAGTTTATCTCATCGAATTCAGAGCAGGGAACTAACATAGAAAATCAGTGCATATGTTATGTCAAGGTTGAAGGCTAGAGATATCGCTCAAGCACAGTGGTGGAATGATCTATCAAACAATAGAAAGAGGTTCCATACCATCATGTCTTTGTAATGCTTCTCTAAAATTTGGCAGTTCTCCACGAGCTCTTTGTAAGCTTCCGGCATGCAATTCTTCATCATATCCAAGTCTTCTGGAGTTCTAATTCCCGCTACCACATCCTCCCCCTGTCATGTTATTTAGCCACAATCTAGCTTGTCAATGGATATGCCTACTTGTTTGTGACATTACTGAGTCACCAGAAGCAGCTGCACATCAAAGAAGAAAAGACCGATCTATAACCTGTGCATTGACCAAAAACTCGCCGTGGAGCTTCTTCTCGCCCGTGCTCGGGTTTCTTGTGAACAGCACACCTGTCCCTGAGGTATTTCCCATGTTTCCAAACACCATGCACTGAATGTTCACAGCAGTACCCTTCAATCCCGTTATTTGATTGATGCTTCGGTACTTATTAGCCCTTGGACTGTTCCACGAATCAAAAACGGCATTGACAGCTAACTCTAACTGCTTTCTTGGATCTGCAAAATGGATGCAATTCAAAAGAAATGAATTCTTCGATTCTTATACATGTTAGAAGAAGCACTGTTATCATCTTGTCTCCTTTACTATTACGTCACAATATGTGAACTGGCTGGTACTTGGTACCTGAAGGGAATTCTTCTCCCTTGGTTTCAAGATAAACACGCTTGTATTGTGCCACAAGCTCTTTAAGATCTGAAGCTGTAAGGTCGGTATCGAGTTGAACACCTTTCAAGTGTTTCAACTGCTCTAGCTTCTCCTCGAATGATGAATGTGAAATGCCCATGACCTGAATTTATGCAGCAAAGAAAGTCCATTGTAATGTTGGTACAAAATGAAAGAGGTGCAAGAAGGAAGTTGAACACTATACTCGAAGTGATGCAAGTACTATTCAGGCTCACTTGCCAGGACCATGGTTAGGGCAACAAAGCATGAAGCAAAGAGCTAAAAGGAATAGAGCACTATTTACTTACAACATCTCCAAACATGTCTAGAAATCGTCTATAAGAGTCATAGGCAAAGCGCTCCCCGCTTTTCACAGCCAGACCAGCGACAACATCATCATTAAGCCCAAGGTTAAGGACAGTGTCCATCATGCCAGGCATGGATATCTGCAAACATAGGACAATCATAATGCACTGATAGTCTGCCAAATCTAGCTCTGGAGTGGTCAAGGAATTCCTACCGCTGCACCAGATCGAACAGACAGAAGGAGTGGCTTTGGAGGGTCACCAAGGACCGCCCCCATGTCCTTCTCTACGCTCTCCAAACCTTCCAAAATCTCCTCCCACAGACCGTGTGGAAGCTTATTCCCATTCTGCTGGTACTCTTGGCATGCTTCTGTCGATATGGTAAGCCCGGGAGGCACAGATAATCCAATGCTAGCCATCTCTGCTAGGTTCGCTCCTTTTCCTCCCAACTACAAAATTCAATATATGCATAATCTCAAGGGCATGCATCACGGTCATAGGTTTTGAAGTTCATAATTTCAAAAGAGAATGTTCAATTTGACAATGTCATATTGGAGAAAATATACTAAGTCCCATGATTCAAGTGACATAAGTTTCACTTTCAGTTCTTTTAACATCAAATGCTAACTCAATATCAGTTAACATAAGAACGAAAAAATTCACATTCCCTTGGCTGAATTTTTAGGAAATAAGCCGCTTACCAAGGACTTCATGCCCTTATTTCCCTCACTCCTCCCTTTTCCGAATGTATAAACTCTCTGCAGAACACATAGATCAGAATAAGACCTCCCTTTGCAAATACGAACTAACAGAAGAAACTACTCCTTGATATGATGTTACAGTAGACGTGGATTGCTAGCTTGGTAACTGCATGCGAGGATTGATCATTTGGTAAAGGTAAAGCAGCCGCCTTAGGTGATCAAACGTTATTCAAATTGGTAATATACTGACTCTGGTAATGCATTTCCTGGTTTGCTGGTGTGTCATAAGCTGAAACAACATGATTCACCTTTTTCGCTGTTAAGGTCGGGTCTGTGACCGGTGTAAGTATTGCTTGTGTCTTCTTAAGTGAGGGCTTGTTACTCTTTCGCTTCAGATTCACAAACCCAGTTCCATCCGATTCTTGACAACGGATACCACAAAACCTACGGCCCCGGCTCGCCTGAAGCGAAGAGCGGTTGTCCCTGAACAGGACATCCACTTGCTCCAGAGGATGCCCCTTGAACAGACCATGCTTGAAAACGTCCGCGGTAGTCCTCATGAGCACGCCTTCCATCGCCGAAGGCGATTATGTCCTTACCGATACAACCTGTAATTACAAACTGTAAAAGAAGGCTGACAAACAATTCCAATCAAACATAAGATGAAGATCTCCAAGTCACATGCCACACAAATACTTATATTCTATTTAAGACGGATCCCGCTTGTCACCTCAATACAGGATTACTGAAAAGTTTAACGACATGGTGCAACTGCAACAATCAACAAGCTTTCAAATGACATGACTAAGCTCATATGGACCACGTCACGGTCCATCTCCGCGGTACACTATGCCCGAAGATCTAATGCAGCTATTTTGCATCAGAAAAGAAAGCACACAAAACTTGGATCGTGAGCCCAGGAACAGAACAAGAAGATAGGACCAAAAATTCACAAGCCATGTTTTGCCCATGAAATGATCCACGTTCCACATGCAGAAAAGTTATGAAAGTCTTACCATTCTGAAGCTGTAACCATACCTGATTCACCAAGAAACCAAGAGGGATCAGTCAAGTTTCTTCCTGATAGCTTGAGGCTCAGACTCTCACAGAGCTTGTTGACAAGAGAAATGGCGGTTGAATAGTGTTTGTTTCCCTTTTTCTCGTTATTTTTCTTTGTTTCTAATCTGATTTTTTCTTTTTCTTTGGTGGTTAATGAACAAGAGAAAAGAGTGACAAGCGACATGAGTGGATGAGGTCTTAAGTCACGGCGGTTACTCAAGCCTTTTTGTTTTCGGCTGTCTCCAACTCCGCAGGAGTACGTAATCCTTGGATTATGCGAAATATCAATGAAAAACCCTTTTGAGATTTCTTTTATAGATAAGGTTAATATCACGAAAAATTCCATATTGATACTTTATCCCAAACTAATTTTTTGTCCACAAAAGATCTCAAGCAGTTGCATCTACGATAAATTTACCCCGAACTAATTTTTTTATCACTAAAAATCTCAAATTGTTACACGTGTGATAAATTTACAATAAACTGCCAAAAATCTCAAATTGGTACATATCTGATAACTTTACCCTTTGTAAATTTTTATTAAACTGGGTTAAAATTACGAAAAACTCTAACTGGTATAGCTGTGACAAACGAAGGTTAAAAAAGCCAAATTAGAACACCAATCTGTCATTTAATTTAGCAATTCGACAGTGAAACTTAATAAAAATTAACGAAGGATAAATTTGCCACAAGTGTGCTAAGTCGGGACTTTGGTGATCAAAAAAATTAATTTGGGATAAATTTGTCATAGATGTATCAATTTGGAGTTTTTCGTGATAGTAACTCTTATAAATAACTTATATTAAAAAACGAACTTTACACAGTAAAACACGATTGATTCTCTGTACTTAATTACGATTTTGAGCATATAATTCTTGTAATTTTCCCTCTTGAAAGTCTAGTAGATTTATGAAGTTATTCACTTCTTAAGCATGACCAAGAGGAAATGACAAAAGGGTCATGACCTACTTGAGCTATCCATGGCACACATATCAATGGCCGCATTATTATACCAACACGGTTTTACAATGCTCTGATATGCAAAGTGGTGAGCACAAGATTTAGATCAAAGGGATGGAAAGATAAAGTGATGTAAAATAATCACTTTAATAAAGAGTCAGTCTTCACATGTTTTACACCAGAATCAAGAATTGGATTAAAGAGAGTAGTGATGTTGTCTAGGTTCAAATTTTTATTTTGCATCAAAGACAAAATTATTGCTTTCTACAGCTCTTGCTCTAGCTTTTAAGTGGAATTTTCCTGGGGACACTAATGGACAAGCTCTAAAGAAAGGCTGAAGCATATGTATGATACAATGTAGTCGGCTCAAATTGTTGTAGTATTCTGTTATTGCACCTTAGGAACTTTGTATGGCTGCTAATTCAGCAAAACATCATTGAAACAACATGTTAGAATATCGGGTTAATAACAGTGCGAACCTAGAGATGAGGAAGAGAGTCTACACATATTGATTTACCGGTTCAAGTTTGGATCCAAATCGCTACACTTGCACATTTTCGTGAGGTCATCATCGTGAGCACGGATGTGTGTACTTCAGCAACTACTCAATGTGCGTGGAAGAGGAGAATTCTGCACATAGTGAGAGATTAATCCATTGCCAGCTGTGGTCGGCACTTCAAATAATATTACAAAACATATCATATTTTCTTATCACCAACAACGTGGTATTATTTTTTAACTATTTAATATCAAGACTGAAGTGATCCATCATAATTGCTTAAGAACAAGTGAGGATTCCAAGTGATTTTCTAGAAAGATGCAAGAGACCTTTCCCTCGAAATTCATGAGGAGGACATTTGTGGGATTTTCATTAATTATTGAGTCAACATTTCATAGATGATGAACGGACAAGTCCACCATGGCCAAGAACCATTATCCAATGAACCTGGGAACCCACCAGAAAGGAATATTCTTTGCATCCAAAGGGCTTCTGCCACGTGGCTTGCTCTAGGACAGAAAAGAAAATGTGATCCTCCTCTCTCCTTATCCTTCTCCAACAATTCTGATGAATGGCATCACACGAACCAAATTACATGTTCAAATGTGATGTTTCTCACCAAGAAAAACCACAATCATCCTCTTTCTAGCAAGATAATTTCCTACAACCGGTCCACGTCAGCGCTGGCCAGTCAAAGTTGGTTGAATGGACTGAATTGATAAAAACACAAAAGATTTAGGACCGAATCGACACAAATGCAAAAGGTTTAAGACTGAATTAGCAAAATGAAAATGTTTAGAACTGAATTGCCAGAAGTGCAATAGCTTTAAGACTTTTTTGACAATTTTTCCTAACTATGATCAAGCATGAGTCATCATCTCCAATCGTTTTCATAATATCTCATGCTATAAAAGATACCCAGTGCGATGTTGATTCTTTATTTTTGTTATGACGATGTCACGACGATGCCCACCTCGATGTCACATCTTAAACAATGATACTTATCTTGATGCCCCACACAAGTATCTTCTTTTTTTCTGGTCGAACCCCATACTAGTATCTTAAACGACGCTAATTTAACAAACTTTTCAATGAAGAATGCCGAGATGGACATGACTGCCAAATTATAGCATTAGTACCATCGTACTCGTAGACAAGTATACATGAGTCCCCAACAATACAAGAGTCTGCTGGCTTTTAAAGGTGCACCAATATCGTCCTATGGCACCTTTCAAGCGTCCAATTTTATTTTATTTCTTCCAATGAACTCATCATCGACAATGACCTCCACAAGTTTTAGCAGATTCACAACATTGTTGGTTACAAAATGTTCGGTAGCAGATGCCATCTCTTGAGAAGAAAGAGATTTGACGAGGAATTGTTGCTGGCAACTCATTATGTTGCAAACATGATTCTCTATCTTCTTTCTGGCTAAGGCCCAAAACTTACCACCAACCCCTCAAAACTCCGAAGAGAATCAATGCTGCAATGCAACTACAAGCACAAATAATGCCCCAAAAGAATATTCTAACTGCGATTCAGCTGACAAAGAAGAAGAAAAGGCCAAAAAGTTGAAAAAGTCCCCGGTGTCAATTACCATTTGGCTTGTAACTTAAAAGGTCTTAACACTGAGTGTCTTATGCTGATTTGGAGTAAGACTTGCACTTGACAATTTGCTCCTAAATGACAGATACATTATAGAGGAAAATTTATGTCTTCCTTAGCTCAGCGCACAAGAAACCAGGAAAAGTTCAGTACACCTACAAGAAAGCTAATGGAAATTGCCAGAGGACAAGTAAAGAGTGAGGAGGCTTATAGAGAAAGCTAATGAAATTCTGATTTCTTCCACATGAGAGAGCAAAAACCTGATGCCAGGATCCTACACAGACAGAGAAGTTCGAAGATCGCATGCTCTAAACGGTTAACTTCTATATGAACCACTCCTATTAACAATTTTTTTTCCCAGAAACTAGTAATAAGAACATGGTAGTTCGCTTAAGGAAAAAGGCCGACCACTTATACGCGTATTCCTATGCATCCGACTCGATTTCATGCATAACTCGTCAACCTTACAGAAGAAAGCAAATATAGCTCTATCGCTTGAAACTCTTTGTTGGAGTATAATTCAATTCACTTATTCATTTCAGAGGAGTCTTTCAACCCATTATTCAGGACACTGAGTCTCGCTCGCTTTTGGGAAAATATATTAAGAGCGAGGGGGAGGAAAACGCACAGAGATCCTTTGCTGGATCGGACTCCTACAAGAAGGGCAATCCTTCATCCCTTGCCTCTCATGGAGCTCGTTGCACATCGAGCACACCACTTGATGGGCACAGGGAAGGAACACCACAGACATCTCTTCCGAGAGACACATCACGCACTCTCTCTCACGCTGTACACCAAAGCCCAAGTACTCTTGGAAGTCCATGACCTCCGGCGGAAGAGGGTCTTGAGACAATTCATGAGAGCCCTTTCCTGGGTCTGTGAGCCTGCTGGCATAACTTCCATCGATCCCCCTCCAAAGAGCAGCGATTTTGGAAGAGTCTGCCTTCAGCCTCAACTGAGAGATTTCCTTTTCAAGCCTCTGGATATCCTCATCGTACTTCTGTGAAGTGTTTTCTGCTTCCGATTTAGTGAGCTGTTCCTTGGATTTTGCGGAAGCCTCTATCTGTTCCCTCTCTTTTCTCAATGAAACAACCTGCACCAGTGAATCTTCCTTTGCCTCGTCTTCCTGTTTCCACCTAGCCTGTGACATTTACAATCTCCTATAAAGAAACCATTGGCTTATTCAATAGCAACGTTATTTAGAATGAGCAGAGACCAGGAATTCTTTAAGATTATGCAGGACCTCAAAATTCCAGTGATTAACTGCTTCTTCCATTTATCAAATTTTTTCTCTTTTGGTTGTACAACCTGACAGTATCTAGCCACAACCCAATACCCCAGATTAACACTATTTCCTGAATGGTTGCACACATCTATTTGCTTGCACAACAGCAAACATTCTCCAGTTACTTTAACCCAATAAAGAGGAATAAGCTATAAATACACTCACGTGCTAAAGTGCAACACAAAGAATATGTAGGTGAAAGAAAGCGCTCTAAAAAAAAAAAGAGATGAATCACCTCAACCAACCTTTACTAAGAGAGAATTATCAACAGTTAAAAGGATAGAGTTGTGCATGGAAAATGTCAAGAATTTCTACTGTTTTAAGAGTCTATTGATGGTCAATTCTCTGCGGGAGAGGATCATTTACCCAGAACCTTCCTGACGACACATGTAAAGCACAAAACCCATTCCATGAGTCATGCACGTAAGAACATATGCTAATAAGAACACAAAGCTAATAACATGAATAGGGTCATGTATAATCCTTCTCCGTTGAGACTGCCTGTTGGCATAATAGTAACGGATTCATTTCATACAAAAATTTGTGATAGCATCATCGGATTAATTCAACTGTCTCACGAAATTACCTTGACTAGCTACTTGCCCATAGAATGCGAAAGGCCTATCAGATGTTGTAAGTTAAACATAACAGGGCAAAGCAGCAAGGTGAACAAGGAGAGTACTAAGCTATAAAAGGACAACAATATAATCTGGCATGAGACTCTTTTCTGAACCCACACCCAGTATAAAAGGGGGTCAGACTTCTGCAGTTACTCAGGTCCAGTTGGTGAGACCAAAATAGAGTCGTGACATCAATCTGACACAGCCCAATAGCCTAAATGTAAAGAATTTTACACAAACCTTATCCAATCATCACAATAATTCCTCAAATTCTACTCGTAAGATTCTACAGTCAAGTCACAGTTGAAATCTTACCTCACGCAAATTATGGAGATCTTTAGCCTGGTCTACATCCTGTATAAGCTGTCCAAACCTGTGTTTTTCAGTCACTAGCTCTTCCTGAAGCATGGTTTTCTGCTTCTCCCAGGACTGCACCTTCATTAGCGTCTTCTTCTCCCTCTTTGATACCTCCTGAAAGCTTGCAGCTGATTCGACAGCTCTTAACTTGGCGGTCTCCATCTCTTTCCTTAAAGCAGCATTCTCCACCTCAAGCCTCCGGACAGCAGAATTTGCGCGCTCCACTTGGCCACTAGCCTTGCACAGTGCATTCTCCATCTCAGAGAGCTTTTTCATGGTATTCTCCTCCAAAGCCTGCTTCTCTTTCTTCAGCCGCTCAACTTCTTCTTTCTCTTGCTTCAGTGCCTTGAGCTCTGCCTTATCCTTGCTCAGCCTACGTGCAGCCTGCATAACCTTTTGATTGGCCCATTCGGTCCATTCCTGCAACTGATTTTGCAAATCATGTAATTTTGGACCAAGCTTCAAGATCAACTCTTCTTTCTTATCCCGAGGTACCCATTGGCCAGAGGTCCTGTCATATGGTATTCCAGCAAAATTGAAATCGGATCTCTCGGCATTACTACTTGTGGAGACAGGGACAGTGTCGCTTTTTGTAGTAAGTGAAAGAGAAAGATCAGGATTGGAAACCGAAAATGGAGGCGGGTTCGCTAGTGCAGATACAACAGATGGGCCACCCACGACAGGTAAATTTAATGGAATTTTAGTACGAGAAACCTCCGGGGTGGTAGATACATTTTCCAAATTGAATACTGCAGGCGAAGGTGATTCTGAACTGTTTGAAAGACTACCATGACCATTTCCTTGAGCTGCATTAATTGCAGCTGCCTTATTTGTTTTCAGGGAACCACTCTTAGAAGTTGAGTCTGACATGGATTTAAGTTTCTTATCGTACATCAGTCCACCCAAACCGCCAAGCTTCGCTGCCCTTGAGGACCCTTTAGAACCATATGTTCGGTAGTGTTTCTCTAGATGTAGTGACTTTTGACGGAGCGCAGAGTCTCTCTTGCCGCCACTATGAGCCTTTTTGCTGACAAATTTTTCTTCCAAAGCAGGGGCCAAAGATGCTGCTGCAAAATCTGAAGATTTGTTGACAGTAACAAGTGAGCTGCTCAAACTTTCTCCTGATATATTTTGTACCGGCGGACCTTCTGGCTGGGATAAATTTTGATGTACTCCCATAGTAGGTTCATTTGACTGATAATTATGGGCGCAAGGAGCAGCAGGGACTGCGTTACCAGGATTTGACAAGGTCAGTTCTGAACTTTTTACGTCCGACCTAAGATGGCTTTCGATGGAGATAGAGGAGCTCGCAGTCAGACCTCCATCGCCGCCAAAACCATTCAAGGCATCAGCATCCATCGCACAAGCATGTGACACATTCATGTCGCATATCAGTAAGCACCACATTGCATCCCCAGTGCTGAAGAAAGGCCTTACTTCTCGAAGAACGAAAACAAGTTCAGCAAGAACATACGTCTCCAGCTGCTTTAGGTCTGTAAAGTATTGGTCCCTTCCAGGATCAATATCCACACCATTTCTCAGGTATGGCAAAGTGTAATCTACAATATTTGACACTACATCCTTGCAGCCATAGCAAAGGCCAGACCGCAATACAGCATTTGTAGCAACTTCTTCAGAGTATCCACAAGCCGTGATTTTCTTAATTGCACTCTTAAAGATTGTGTCAAGATTGCTCAACACAAGTTCTCTTAACTGGTTTTCTGTAAGATCATTCCAATCAGCGTCCTGGAACTCATCTGCTTCTACTTCTTCCTTATTCCGGCTGGGCCCAACCTCCGATGCAACTGCGGCACTGGACAATTCAAGGTCAAGTTTCAACCCATCGGGATAATCCTTGTGATTACAAGAGCCACAAGTAAAAGCATGTCCTTGTCCCATCATGGTCTCAAACTTCTCAGCAGAGAACTCGTAACTCGCACAATCAATTTGAGGCATGGATAAAGGCTTGCTCATATCACTCAGCGGCGGATCAGCCCTGAACTTTCTCTTGTTCCTGCTTGCTTTTTCTTGGACCAATGCCGAAGGCGACACTTGGCAGCAGCTACTGCTAGTACTACTGCAACTCTTAGCTGATGTTACCGTCGCCATTATCGAGCTGCACAAAACAGTTCCTCTCAAAAGACTAAACCACATTTGATCACATTCATACCATTCGCCAATCCTCGATCATTACATTCAATATACTCGAGTCCTTCAACGATTACCATAAAAATCAAATGAAAAAGACAAAAACGTAGCAGTATAAAGAATCAAAGAAGCGCATAACAGCACTATCAAAGCTAGCATTGAATCAACTATCCGCAGGATCGTGAGGAGAATTTATCTATCCAACGAAAAAAAAAAAAAATGCAAAGCGATACCTTATCACTGATTCAACTGAAAGCGTGGGCGACCAAAACCTCCCTGCATTAACAACCGAAATCGCCGATCAAAACCACAAAGAGAAAAACGAAAAGGAAACGAAACCCACGCACAACATCTCAATGATCAATGCTTCTGTCAAATACCCACTTCACATCCAGGGCAAATTCTAACACCATCCTATTAGATTCGACAGCCCAATCAAGACCCGGAATCGAGTGATAGATCAAAGAAAAAAAAACCCAGAAACGAAACGATGGCGAGAACCCAGTATTCGTATTCGCGAAAGATCCCCAAGCAAGTGAGGAAAAAGTCAATTTTGCGAGGAAAAAAAAAAAAGAAAGAGAGAGAGAGAAACCCAGTGTGCGCGAACGATCGGAGACGTACCGATTTCAGCTAAAGTTCAAGGGGAGTGACGCGAACCATATGAACAAAATCTCAAGAGAGAAAAATGAAGAAACAGAGCAACCATATATTATATCTCAGTCCCTTTGTCTTCTTTGTTTTCTTGGGCCTCTCTTTGGTGGAGTCCTCGTGCCTTTATATACCGGCAGCAGGATGAACGTCCTGGTGTGCCCCCAAAAACGTGGGCCTGGCGATTTCTTCTGCCTTTGCCCTTTCTTGTCCTTTTTTTTTTAATACTATTTTACCAAAAATTATTGCGTTTGCCTGGGAATTCTCCTATTTTAATTTTTGTCAATGGCCACCAAACCTAGTGGTAGATAAGATGGCCGTAAGATGCAATTGGCACCCTAGGGATTAAGGGAAGTTCCTATACGTAACTTTTAATGAAAGTTCAGAGAAAAATTAGAAGTACTCGAGGTTTTAAATACTAGTGGATCGGACCCGGGAGGGGGCCGTCGGAGGATGGGCCGGTGGTTGAGGTTGGTTTATGGTGCCGTCGTGCATCTGCAAGCAATGAGACAGCGAGCGGGGCCATAAACGAAGGAAGCTTAGTGAATTCGGAGGCGGGAGGATCGGAGTGTAAAGTGATGTGGATCGGCGATTCCTTACTGAGCATTATTAAAGTGACGACGAAGACGGCTATGACGAAGACTCTGGTGAGCTTGGCTGCTCGAAGCTCGGCGTCAAGTCCGTCGGAGGTACAAGGAGAGACATGGTTGCCATCGACCGTTCCTTTTGTTGGCAACGAGGTAAGCCCACCACAATATTGCATTATTTGGACATGTAAAATCGACATGGTTGCTCTCATGTGCGAATCTTGAACAATATCACTAATTATAGAATGGTTAGAGCTTCCTCAGGCATTAGGATAAATAAATTTTTTTTGGTTAAAGCTAAAAAATTAATTGAGTTTGTCAATTTGCGATTTTTTAATCGAGGTTCATTAATTGGAGGCGATGAGGTGCAGAGTGGAAATGAATATTTTTTGGACAAAATTGCCCCGGCCTAATGGCTGGAAATTGGCATGTGACCGCACTGACCGGCACGTGTTCACCGAGTGTCAATATTTTAGCACCAACAACGAGTTGTGTGCTCAATTGGAGCACGGGGTGTTATAGTTCAAGGGGGTATTTTAAGAAAAGTCCCTCTTTGGAAAGTACTTTAAGATATATGGATGATCGGTTTCCGGTCTAGCCCCCACCCAAGAATCGAGAACCAGATCGGAAGGACCGATTCCCGGTTTCTGAGTCAAGAACCAGGCCGACTAGTCCAGTCCGTTGGAACCGGTGGATTATTAGAAGGGGTAAACAATAGAGACTTAAATTTTAATATATTAATTAAAATTAGGTTTGCATTTAAGAAATAAAATAAATAACTAATGAATTATTAGGATTACATTTAAGAAATTAACATAAATAAAATATAATCGATCATGTTTGGGCGGTCCGGTTCCAATTTCATAGAACCAGGAACCGAATTGGTCGATTCTGCCTGGTTCAAGCGGTTCCTAATTCGATCGGTCCATCTTGGTCACCTTTACTTTAAGAAAAGGTATCCAAATGGGAGGGTCTTTTGGACTTTTCCCTTCATATACTAGATTTTAACCATATACGATTAGTCAATAAAGGAAACCATGTAAAAGAGATACATATTCATAGTCAGATAGCTTATGGCCTCATTTTATGACTACTCAATGCTTTTTGGAGGGAAAAAAACAAAACCAAACACATAGTTGTTTAACATTCCGAGGAAAGAAGATTAACGTTAAGCAATGTGGTAAGAGAAAACTATGCAATAACTTCAATGAGTTACCAAGAAAATACATATTGCCTTCGTTTTTTGTTCTGGCATTTAACAGGCTTAATTACTATGGATATGTATTACACTTCCTTGCTCTTTCTTTTTTTTTTTTTCTCTCTTTTTAAATTTTTTATATTATTAATGAGGAGGAGCTGAGTTCATACACGTGATATACCAGAATATATGAGATGAGATTTCCCTTTTTTGTTTTGGCATTTAGTAACCTTAATTACTAAGGATATGTATTACACATTCCTTGCTTTTTTTTTTCTCTTTTTAAATTGTGGGTATTATTAAAAAAAAAATTGTAGGTATTATTAATGAGGAGGAGCTGAGTTCATATATGTGATATACCAACATAGATTAGATGAGATTTCCCTTTTTGCCCGAGAGGAAGCTACAAAAAATGCTAAATCATACTTATCGTGACACATTTTTCCCAAACTAATTTTTGTAACAGAAAAAATCCATGCGAAATATTTATCCCAATCTTATATCCGCGTGACACATTTGTCCCAAACTTTGAATTTTGGGGTGAATATGTTACACTAGTACAAATTTGGGCTAAATGTGTCACGTGCCTACGGGTTTAGAGTTTTTGGCGTCACAAAAAATAATTGAAGATAAATTTATCATATGGGTGTAAGTTTGGGGTTTTTGGTATTACAAGAAAATGTTTGGGATAAACGTGTCACACGGACAAGCTTAAGGTTTTTAAAGTAAAATTTTTTTTTAGGATAAATGTGTCACGGTAGCCATAGTATAGGTTTTTAATAGCCCGAGGAAAGCACTTAAATGATTTACCAAAAAAATACATATTGCCTTCCCTTTTTGTTCAGGCAAGAGAAAACTATGCACGAACTTAAATGAGTTACCAAGAAAATACATATTGCCTTCGTTTTTTTGTTTTGGCATTTAATAGGCTTAATTACTATGGACATGTATTACACATTCCTTGCTTTTTTTTTTCTCTATTTAAAGTATAAGTATTACTAATGAGGAGGAGCTGAGTTCATGTATGTAATTATGCCAGAATAGATTAGATGAGATTTCCTTTTTTGTTTGGGAAAAAGCCACAAAAAACTCTAAATTATGCTTACTATGACATGTTTATCCAAAACTAATTTTTGTGATACAAAAAATTCCAAACTTGTGTCAATGTGACATATTTATCCCAAATTTGCATTGGTGCGACACATTTGCTCCAAATTTTTTTCTTGTGACACTAAAGACCCTAAACTTGTATGCATGTGTCACATTTACCTCAAAATGCGTCATATGCCTACAAGTTTGGATTTTTGGTATTACCAAAAAATTATTGACGGTAAATGTGTCATAGGGGTGTAAGTTTGGGATTTTTGATACCACAATAAAAAGTTTCCGGTAAATGTGTCACATTGAACAAATTTAGGATTTTTGATGTAAAAAAAATTATAGGATAAATGTGTCACAGTAGACATAATTTAGTATTTTTGGCGGCTTTTTCCGTTTTTATTTTGGCATTTAACAGGCTTAATTACTACGGATATGTATTACACGTGCTTTGCTTTTTGTTTCTCTTTTTAAAACTTCCAGATATTAATAGGTATTATCAATGTGGAGGAGCTGAGTTCATATATGTAATATATCATAATAGATTAGATCAGATTTCCCTTTTTATATTTTGGCATTTAATAGGCTTAATTTGTAGGATGCACATTCGATAATGTTTTCTCTTTCCGGGAGAGCACCAAAGACACCACCAAAGGGACAATTACCAAAAAATGTCCTAAACTTATTGTAATTGTGTCAATTCAATCATAAACTTTTTTTTGCTAATTCAGTCTTAACCTTTTGTAATTATGTCGATTCGGTCCATCCGGGAAATTTTGATGCGTTGATACTGATGTGAATGCACGCCGGTTGGTGGCCTAATATTTTAATAATTTTTTGATTTTTTTGAATTTTGATTTTCTTTTTATTCATAAAAATTATTAAAGTATTAGGTCACCGGCCGGCCGACGTCCACGTCAACGCCGATTTGTCAAAATTCACCGGATAGACCGAATTGACACAATTACAAAAAAATTTAGAACTGAATCGATCAAAAAATATAATTTAGGACTGAATTAGCACAATTGTAATAAATTTGTGACTTTTTTGGTAAGTTTTCCCATCATCAGTTAGTTCTAAATTTGTAACATCTTCACCATTTTCTTAGGAAATCGACTTTAGCTCCGGCCAGTCGTAGGAACTGTTAAAGGATTCTTTCTAAAGTTAGGCAAAGCGCAGCCACCTCCTATCTTTGCTTCCATATGCTTCTCTCCAGGTCGATTGTGTCTAATGCACAATCAATCGATATCACGTAATGAAAGAGTTTTCTTTCCTAAAAAAAAAATTAAATTGTAGTGTAACTCTGTACAGCTCAGGAAAATTTAAGTCATCGCTTAAGGAAGCCGTCGACGAACCACTCTCTTTTCAAAGAAGAAGAAGAAGAAGAAGAAGAAGAAGAAGAAGCAATCATTATTAGTATAGTTAGCCTTGTCAAAATAAGTCATAAATCCATTTCTTAACCCATATTTGATGAGTGAATCATCATATGATATGGATTAGATGTGTTTATTACATGAGTCATAAATGATTTCAGGATGGCCAAACGCAAAAAAATCTAAGTGTTAAAAATGCATTCAAAGTTTGCCTAAACTCAACTCACTGTAACTTTCTATTTACTCTCTATGAGAAAATAATGGACTCCTCAGGCCGTCTCGGGTTCGGAGAAGTCTCGATTAGCCCACTAGACGGGCCTGACTTCACCATCGGGAAAAACATCAACAAATTTTTTCATTATTTTCTATTGTTATTAATCTCGTATGTTTCATCTGTTAATTATTGGAGTATATTTTTCCTTAGTTAATATTTAGCGTTATTATTAATATTTCAATGTTAGTTCTTGTGCATGAATTATCTTTTTCAATATCTTACATTCTGTCTAATTAAAATTTCAACTCTTCCAAGATATTGGTTGTTGTAATTTTATGAAATCACTATCAATTACTAACTTCCTCTTATTCTTCGCTATGAATCAATACAAAAATTCAAAATGACATTAAATGCCGAAAGCCAATTCTTTAGCATCTCGCAGCCATAATAGCCATTTTCATCTTGAAAAACATACGTACATGGAGAGCTTAAAATGGGCTAACTAGGTGGATACGGATTTTTATAACTTATATTATAAATGCAAGTATTTTAATAAATGAGTCGGGTCGGGCATGCGTTACTGAATCCGTACCGTATTTAAATGAGTCCAAACGGGTTAAACGGGTCAATTTAGATTAGGCGACTCTCGACCCAACTCAAATTTAACCCGACCCATCCGTTAACAACTTGGCCCAGACTCGAAAACGGAGAAAGGCCCAGAAACCACGGGACCCACGTCGCTCCCTTCTTCCTCGCTCCCTCTGCCCCGCCCCTCTCTCCTTCTTTGTCGCGGAGCAGATAGACAACGGCCAACAGAGGAAATCCGTGCGGAGATGGCCAAAATTCGAAAACTACAGTGAGGAACTTCTCTGCGGGCTACTCCACATCTCTCTCTCTCGACGCGCGTACGCGAGCAGTTGATACAACAGAGAGGAAAGTGAAGCAGACTTCACGAGCCTTGTGGAAGAAGCGCAGAATCTCTCTCACATGGCGTTTCCTGGATCCGGGTTCTCGAGGGAGATGGGTCCATCGGGTTCGGGCCCGCGAAGCTCCGCGACCCCTTTTGGTAGCTTCCCTCGCCCTTCCCCTTCGCCTTCGCAGCCGCCTTCGAATCCTCCTGCCCCTCCTCCTCCTCCTCTTTTGGTGCTTCTCCGGTTCGATCTCCGAGTCCGAGGTATGTGCCCTTTTTCTTGTTGCTTCGCGTTCTAGAGCTTCTTTTCTGTTCCCCGTGGTTTGCGATGATGGCTTGCTGAAAAGTGCCGCCTTGTCTTGTTGGCTCCTTGACCTCCGTGATCGAGAAACCTTGGCTTGCGAGTATGGTAACGCGTACACATCGTTAGAATTTGTTGGAAGACCTCAGAGTAGCTGTTCTTCTTATAGTATCGAAAGGATTGAAGTGTAATAGCATGAACAGCGACTACAGTGGCTTTTGCATTTTCGGATGAAAGAAGTCTCATGTTGATGATCTTGGTTGGCTTTGCTGCCATTTTATGCAGAAAGAAGTGGAAAAAGGGCAGTTTCGCAGTGATGTTTCAAAGATTTTCAAAGTACTTTTAACTATATCATGCCATGTCGCTGAAAAATAGTTCCTGTGTATAGCAATATTGGTAATCCTCCGAATACAAGATTTTTGAGAAATCACCGCAGTAGATTGGTTGGATACATTCCCAACTGTCTCCCTGTTGGGCAACCTCCTTTTTGTTGTCTCATTTGAGAAGATTTGGCACCATGTTTTTCCATCGATCAACTGCGAGTGAGGTAATTTCTGTATAACTTTGTGGATCTTGACATCCTGTAGCATGATATACTCATCCATAGTTGCGGTCTTATATTTGGGGTTGTAGTTGCTGTTGACAGTCACTCCATGTATGTATTCTAGCCAGTAGCGCTATTGTGACTCTGATGTGAGGATTCGCTTATCGGACCATTTTTTGTTTATCTAATAATGTTTTTGAGCACCATTTACCATACTGCTGGCACTGATGAATTTGAGTTGACAACAGGAGGCCTGAAATTCGAGGGGCCACACAGTTATTGCCTTCGTCTTTTGGCAATGGCTATCGGGCACCTGCTCGTCCTTACACATCGTCAATTACTCTTAGGTGATCATTGACAAAGATTTATGATCTTGTTGTGTCTCTTTTCTTTTGCGATATTTGTAGTGTTTTACAGGCTAATGCTTTCGTTGTGAATATGATTGCTTGTGTAGTGTTGTGGTAGTCCTACAAGGAGACGCTCCACATTGAATAATTTAAGATGCTATACATGCAATTGACATTGCAACTAGTAGTAACCACACACTTGCGAGTATGCTGCCTGCTATTGAAATAAAACAAGAAGCAACAATGCCAACAAGATGTTGTGTTAAGATTCTTGCTATTTGGTAGACGAAGCTTTGAGAAGATGCGAAACCTGGAATTTAAAGTCAGCTTGTTAAATAGACAGTGCGTTTGTTGTAGTAGTCGATCTGTGACCTTGTTGTCTCCTGTCCAGAAGGTGCTTTGTTTGGCTATATCATGCTGGAAAATTTTCATGTGAATTTCTGCTCTGACACCCTTAGCCATTTTGTAATTTGTGCATCTTTGAGATGATACTTCTAGATGGTTGTGCAATAATTCTTAAGATTGTCGCCCTCTGTCTCACTGCAATCAAATGGTTATCCCTTTACTTCATAATGCAATGAAATTAGAAGTTTCCCTGCATCATGATGCATGTGTTTCCAGATTTTAGTACTATTCCTTGCACTCATTGTTCTTTGTTGCTATAAGTACGGTGCATATGGAGTCAGCAGTAGACATAGTTTTTTTTTTTTTTTTTGGTCGATTTCCAGGTCAAAACTACGTTGGCCAATGCTAATGCACTATAAGATATTGATGGCTCCTTTCCTTTTTCAGGCCAAATGAGTCTTTGCCAAGATTGGGTAGGGGGCAAAACCCTTTGTACAAATATCCCGATGCACAAATCAGTCAGAGGCCCTCCTCCGTCGCCTCTTTGGTTGCCTCACGTAATCAAGGAAGTGTAACTGCCGGGATTGCCAGATTCCAAGATCCAAGAAGAAGCAACTTGCCAGTAACATCTCCAGAAAGAGACAATTTGAGGAACTTCAGTAAATATACTTTAAGAAGGCAAGTCTCTGTCAGATGAGTTCCCATTTATCATATGTTGTCTGTAGTTCTATATCGGGAAACTTACCTGTATAACCTGAAATTGCCATTTTTGGCCGCTCAGTTGCGTTCATTCCTGGAGTAGCTTTCCTCATGGTTTATGCTATTGCATAGCCAATTTCTGGTTTGACAACTGTACATTTGGAGCATCTCTGCATTTTCCAAGGGATGGAAGGGCAGAGGCCTTTGGTGTCCCCTCCAGTCAAGAATTGGGGCCTCACAATCACTAGTCAATATGCATTTCTCTCATGCCTTTCTTCGTTCATGGTTTGATATTGTGGTGTCTTAGGCATTGAGGACCCGCACATGAGTAGGACTCCTACCATAACATAATCAGCAGATTCTATTTCATCCCTGGACTTGAGTTGTGGAAATGATGGTGTTCTGCTTTTCTCCTTGTTTCAAGTTGTTTTCATTCACTTTGAGCTTATCAAAATTCTGGCTGTGAGTAGGGAAAACAAATTATGTCAATTGTAAAAGGGTTATGGTTGCTAAATTGGATTGTTTGGGTTTCGTTATGGGACTAGGGTATACCAAGTTATCAAGTACATGGTGTGAGAGTGGGAGGTTTAGCTATTTCTCTGGATCATTCATGCTATGGCTCGGACCAGTAGCTGAAATTATCGACTGTAAGGTGGAAAAGTAATTGTATTTCTTTTAGCTCCTGTAATTAGAACTAAGGTGCAAATATGGCTAGCAGTGGAATCAACTGGTGTAACAGTACTTCTCATCCAAGTAAATTCTTGTGAGTTTATTAGATGCCTGTGAAATGGGATCGCCAATAGTTACATTTATTTTGGAAAAAGATTACAGTTGAAATCCTATTGTCAGATTTACCTGTGTTTAGAGAGGATTATTGTGCTGCTGGACATTGAGGCCATATGCATGGGGATGTGGTCGATGAAATGCATTGCATATGAGTGCAACATTGATATTTGTGGTGTATCAATGGCTCCTGCACTGATAATGTTTTTCGGATAAATGACAATCTGTGTGCTATGTTGAGAAACTCTTCATTTCATTGCGTGAGTTTGAGTTGGAAGTATGCGTTTGTTGCTCTTATGTATGTTGTGATAAACTCTGGATTTCATGCTGTTCATCTGGTCCATGTTTTGTGATACCCTTAGGCCTTTAACTTGAATCTTCAGTTCTTAATGGTTTTTTTACTTCTAATTTTAGTATATCACTTTGTACTTTTTGGAGATTTGGTGCTAGCTACAATCATGTCCTGTTGAGTCGTTGACTGGCTGTGATTTCAGAAGCTCCCTAACAAATTGCTAAAAGTATATTTGTCCATGTACCATAGTCAATTATTTTTTTGACTTTGAGCATTGCAATGACATTGAAGACAATTTATGAGGGGTTCTTTCTTTCCACGATTGAACTGAACTCACACCTTTTTCATTGATTGCAGTCATTTTGGCGCACAACCACGTTCTCCTGTAGGCTATGAAGACATCTATGATGATTTTCGTCCTCCTTATGGGGAAGGTCAACGGTACATGTTCACCCTTCTAGCCTCTCTTGTTGGTCAAGTTTGATCGCCTGCTATATTAGAAGTTCATTTGAAGCATCTGTTTTTGTTTTTGTTTTTTTAAATAATATCTGCTCTGACAAACTTGATTATAATTGCAGTACCATATTTCCAAAAGTTACTCACTCACCTCAGAGTATCGGGAATCATTACTCACCAGTTCCACAAGGAACTCAATTAGCCCTTCCAAGTATCAGGAGTAGTTACTCACCGCAAGAAATTCCTCGTTTTGAAGAAGCTCAAAGGTGAATGTTCATCTATTATTCCTCGTTCTTCTTTTGCTAATGTATGTTAGCTATATCATGCATAATTTGTGAGCAAGACATTCTTTAACTTGTTACACTTCCATGTAGGAAGTTCTCAGCTGCACAAGGTCCTGTCTACTTTACATTTGATGATTGGACCTGAGGATAATGTTTTCATTAATGGTCAACAGAGGATGTGTGTAAAAATTATTGGAAGCAATAAACCGATTCTTTGTTCCCCGCCCGAACTGGCATTTTCTCGAGATTTTCTCAAGTGACATATTCAGTGTTGGACATAGGTTGATTTTGATTGTACCTACATTGAGACAGTTTTCCGTTTTCTTAGCTTAGCATTCTCTTCATCTCTTTAGGGATTTTTAAGTTTTCGGAAATCACTACAAGGACACTATTTCATTGGTGTGCTATCCTCTACAATTATTTTAGACCTAATGTTTACATCTCTAGGCTCACACTTTTGTTGTGTGGCTTTAGTTTTCTCAACTTATAATGACTATCTCCTTGCATTTGTTCGACAGGCCTGCTCCAATTTCCACTGCATGGGGTAGTCAACCAAAGTCTCCAAGCAACTATTCCGACTCTGTTCCTCATCATGACCGGAATGGGTCTGACAATTCTGGAAGAGGCATTCCAACTGACATCATAAGAGTCGAAAGAACAAAGAGAACCAGATCTCCGCCTTTGTCACCAATGAATGATCTGCAAGAGAGTTCACCTTTATCTGAGGATAACTACAATAGGTGAACAGTTCTATTGGACTCAAACAGTCACATTATCCATTCTTTTCTGTACTTTTCTCACTGTTTTGAGGGATCTTTTCCTAAATGTTAGCTTATGAATCTCCTCCTTCAGGTCTTCAATGTCTCTCCCTGTGTCAAGTACAAAAACAGGAATGATTTTCAGTCACCCTGATTCTGATGTTCATCAGAATGTTCTGTCATCTTCTGATATTGGCTTGGAAGCTCCTCCAAACGAGCAAAGTTACTTTCCAGTTCCTAAAAGAACGAGGTCACCAGCTCCCTCAGACAAGGACATGCAGCATAACCCCACTTCTTCACCTGAGGAAATAGAACGGTAGTATGCTGCATGTGCATTCTTTTGGAATCTCTCTGTAGTATTTCATTGTAGCTTGTCTACATGATCAATTTGTCGATGCATTTACAGGGAAATGCAGGCCAAGGCTAAGCGTTTAGCTCGATTTAAAGTTGAATTAAGTGAACCCGTACAGCGCAGCTCGATCATTGCAGAACCAAACGTTTCTTCTGTTCATCATGATTTATCTATGGTGCATGAAAGAAAATTCGTCGGAGAGACCTTTAATGATGTGACGGGAGATTTTCCATCTGGAAGCTTTGACAATGGAGATTTGGAATCCTCCAGTAACATTGTGGGCTTATGCCCTGATATGTGCCCTGGTATGCTCTTGCTAAAAACTTTTCACTTATCATATTAGTCTAGAGATAATCTGCATCAACTTGGGAAACAACCTGATTGTCATTGCAAAAAGTAAAAGGAGGGTATACTTCAGTTAGTTTCTTATTTTCAGAAGGCAAAATGTCACGGAATCAGGAAAAAGCCAATGCATTTTGTTCAGAGATTTTGTTGGTTCTAGTATTTGGATGACTGTAAAATCTTTGAATGTGAAATTGAACTGCCATATTCATTGTATTTCAGAATCAGAAAGGGCTGAGCGAGAAAGAAAGGGGGATCTTGATCAGTATGAACGTTTAGATGGTGATAGAAATCAAACAAGCAAGTCTCTTGCTGTTAAAAAGGTTTATCTGATTTTTTTATATGCCCTAAACAGATTTAAAAAGTTTTGTCTTCTCCTCTTTGTTTGAACTATGCTCTTCAACTGAAGCTTGTTAATTTTCTTGTGATGATGTTTTCCAGTATACTAGGACAGCTGAAAGGGAAGCAGATTTGATTAGGCCAATGCCGGTCCTGCTGAAAACCATTGACTATCTACTGAGTTTGCTAGATCAGCCTTATGATGATAGGTTTCTGGGTCTATACAACTTTCTGTGGGATAGGATGAGAGCAGTCAGAATGGACCTCAGGATGCAGCATATTTTTGACCTTGAGGCCGTAAAAATGCTGGAACAAATGGTTTGTTCTCATTACCATTTCTCTCTGTTTTTCTGGAGTGTGTGGAAGGTGTGCTTGATTGCTTTTCCCCAAAGTGGTTGAAATTATTTATTTACGCAGAGATAGTCTGATATTTGTAGTTGTGGCTTTTCTCCTGGCTAAATAGTGTTTCCGTTCTTGCCTTGCCCAGATACGACTTCATATTATTGCGATGCACGAATTGTGTGAAATTACTAAAGGAGAGGGCTTTTCAGAGGGATTTGATGCACACCTGAACATAGAACAGATGAACAAAACATCAGTAGAATTGTTCCAACTGTATGATGATCACAGAAAGAAAGGAATCAGCATACCAACAGAAAAAGAGTTTAGAGGGTATTACGCGTTGCTCAAGCTGGATAAGCATCCTGGTTATAGGGTAAGTAATAGTAACGTGATGGTTTTTTTGTTTTTTTATTATGGCAAGATAATGCAGTGGCAGTTCAGTTGAATGAGTTGATCCTCTGTGACTTATCTGTAGAAATTGTTTCTGTTAGGTTGAACCAGGAGAGCTTTCCCTTGACCTTGCTAAAATGACTCCAGAAATGAGGCAATCGCCAGAAGTGTTATTTGCTCGTGATGTGGCAAGGTCCTTTTACTGCTCCTTGATGAACTTCAGGTTATTACTGACGCATTTAACTGAGATGGGTTCACTTTTCGGCGTTGCAGAGCATGCAGGACTGGCAATTTTATTGCGTTCTTTCGACTTGCAAGAAAAGCTAGTTATCTTCAAGCTTGCCTGATGCATGCTCATTTTGCAAAGGTATGGGAAATGTTTTTGGTTGTGGTGACAGTTGATGAACTATGAATTTCGTGGCTATACATGCTGCCTCTTAGATGAGCTTATTTGGCCTATGACTGAAATAGTTGCTGCCCTTATTTTTAAGTGGGCATGGGTTATTACCACTTGTGAGCCATTTTTTTTTCTTTGTGAACTGTCTTGCTAATATCGGTATCGATAAGTGCTTGGACACTAGATTCTTTTCATTGCACCCTAGATAGTTACTTCATGTTTTATTAGGTGATAAAATAGAAATAGTATATTTATGACTTTAAATTATACATTCAGCTTTAGCCCTTTTTCACACCAAAAGATAAAAAAATAGTTTTGCTTTTTGTAGTGGAATGTATAATCCTGGTATGAAGTTTTTGCACGTTGGGACTGAATAATCATGCCGACCATCGTGAGTTTGGTAATTGGAGGTCGTTATGGTTCTTATGATTATGCAGCTCAGAGAATCACTAAGGTTGGTTCTTTTGGGTCCCATTTAAGATGCCATAATGGTGTGAGAAATTCTTGAGATTGTGACACCAGTCAGTGACTCCTCACTGGAAATCATCTGTAATATTAACGGCTTGTTTAATAAAACTAAAAGATAGGTGCTGAAAATTTAAATGCTGAAAATAGATAAAGGACATTATTTTATGGTAACTGAAAATCTAGTTCAAATAACATTATTTTCTTGCCAAACATATGACTAAGGATGATGTTGGTAGGTTTTATTGACATACTGGGTGATTTCAATATCGGTTTACGTACATTACAAGTGCCAAAACTTGTGTACGGCGCTCACGTTAGTGTCAAAACCTTCAAAACGATCACTTAAGTGCCAAATTTTTTGAAAGACGATCACTTCAGTGCCAAAACTTTCAAAACGATCGTTTAAGTACCAAAATTTTTTAAAAACGTTCACTTGATTGCCAACTCTGGCGAGCCACGTCAGCTCAAATATTAATAAAAATAGGCCAGCTCAAATTGGAGTTAACGGAGCGTTTTTCAAAAAATTTGGCATATAAGTGATCGTTTTGAAAGTTTTGATATTAAATTAAGCGCCGTACGCAAGTTTTGACATTTGTAGTGTACTTTAGCCTTTCATATCCATTAGACATATCTTCATTGAATGAATTAAGTAATTCATTTACGTAAACCAATGGAGTGATTTTTTTTGGCTTATTTGAATGTTTCAAGCTAAAACTGATTAGATCTCGAGTTGCGCTTGATCTTAGTAAGTGCTACATATTTACTTCTCAGATCTTGATGGGATTATCAAACAGCCTCTACGTCTTTCTGTTGTTGCTTATATTTTGCTACTAATTCTAATTGATTGCTGCCCTTAACCTTGACTGCACCAACATTTTGAAACCTTTGGTTAAATGCTGAGAAAAGTCAAAGCAAGGTTTGAGTAGTGATATCACGATTCAACTTTTTACACCTTTGCTTGGCTTATTCTCCTTCTCTTAGTAGTAAATGAGAATGTTTTACTTCGTGCTTGTGTGCATAGGCATATGCTGTCTCTAATATTTCCTTATGCAACTAAAGCTCTTTTGACCAGTTACGATCTCAAGCACTTGCTTCGCTACACAGTGGCCTGCAGAGTAATCAAGGTCTCCCTGTTGCTGTTGTTGCTCAGTGGCTGGCGATGGAGGTGCTTATAGTGACATGACATGGACTAAACACTACTTATTTTGCACAGTTTGTTTGACTATTGTGTTATAATGATGTTTTGGCAATGGAAATAGGAAGAAGACATAGAAAGCCTTTTGCATTACCATGGTTTTTCTGTGATGGAGTATGAAGAGCCATACATGGTGAAGGAAGGTCCATTCCTCCATGTAGATAGAGACTTCCCTATGAAGTGTTCAGAGCTTGTTCATCTCAAGAAGACGACCAGGATAATTAAGGACATCTTGATTCCTGAGTCAATTTGCTCATTTTCCAAGGAAGCAACAAAGTTCCAGTTGACAAGTGATCTCAAACATGAAATGAAGAATATCCAACCTGTTGAGAAGGATAGTTCCATCCACGTATCTGATCAAGAAATGGCTATTTCTGAAGATATGGCTGTTTCTGAAACTATATCATCTCCGATAGAGATTTGTCGTGCGAACATAGCTTTCGGATCCCCAAAAATTGCTCAGCACGTGGAAGTTGACCATAAAATCTCTGGGGCGGGTTTTATGCCATGGAACTTTCCAGCGGTTCATAATAGCTCACCTAAAACTGCACCCATTAATCTGTGTGCAAAAGCAGACTCTAATTTCAGAAATCCTCTTCAGATAAGTGGTCTTTCTGGAAACGAACTTACGCCCTTGCCATTTTCACTTAGTTCAGTCCAGCAAAAAGTGCTTCCGGATGAATCGGAAAGTAATGGTGCTTGGCAAAGCTCAGTATCTCTGGAGGATGACATTTGTAATGCGAATGAAGAAGCTCCACATGTTCATCAAGAAAATGGAATGGATGAAGTCTATGTAAACGAGGATATTTATACTAATGACAAGGATGAAGAAGTTGCCGAGGCAAAACTCACGTTGATCTTAAGGTTTGTGATAAGTTGCTTTTTCTTTGCATTGAATGGTTCTCTCAGAAAGGTCTAATCGTTCTGGCATTTCTTCCAGGATATGGAAGCGGCGTTCTGCCAGAAGAAGGGAGTTACGTGAGCAAAGGCAACTAGCGGCTGCTGATGCATTAAGTTCACTGTCTTTGGGACCTCCAGTTCAATGGAAAAATGATGTTAGTTTCTGCTGAGTTGCTTTATTTCTGCGTTTCTCCATTAAGCGATGAGTCCTACTTTCTTTATATGCCTTGTTCTCTCGGTTTTATTGAAGGGGTTAAAGTTAATAGCATAGTGGTTAGAATTTCATGCTTTCCTCTGAATTCACTGTGGACAGTTTATATAATGTTGGTTCTTATAGAAGCACTAAAATGTTGGTTCTTATAGAAGCACACTATTCATTCTAGTTGACAGTGCAATGGAGATCAGTGCTGTATGAGTTGGCACATGCCACCCAAAAATGCTTTTGCTATCTCTCTGAGTTGGTTCCTCAACCTGGTTCTTGTTCCTTTCCCCCTGCCCTGGTATTGATGATTCTTCTTTTCATTGAAAGGGAAGATTAGAGAAAAAATAAGTTAGGGCATCTGCGTCTCTCACTATCGTCCTTTTGCAAGCAGGGCTTGTGTTGGAAGGCCTTTGGTTTGATCATTGTCTAATCAATGTATAATGCATTACTACTTGTGTCCATTCTTGTCTCTTTCATGCATGAGTAGTTATTAAACGGTAGACAGCTGTACTTTATATCACCAGATTCTCATTCATGTTTAACTTTCATGCAGCAACCAAGCAGTCTCAACGAGTTTGACATTGACCAAGTCACAACTGAGAGGCGTGGAAAGCACAGACAGTCATGGTCTAGGCTGAATGTTGCAGACGTGACTGCTGGTGAACTCATCAAGCGCAACCCAAATGCTAAATGCCTGTGCTGGAAGATTATTATTTGTTCACAGATAGAAAGTCTAGATAGTGAGATACTGGAGAGAAGTTTCACCCATCGAAGCGCAGTCAGGTGGTTGCTTGCAAAGATTATGGCAGCTGGAACGGAGCATCCCGATCTGGTCTTTTCCTCTCCGTCACTGTCAATATGGAGAAAATGGGTCCCTTGTCCGCCTAATATGGACTTAACCTGCCACTTGTCTGTGATTGAGCATATAAGTTCAGATAAGTCAAGCATGACAATAGATGGTGCCAGTGCTGCTCTCTTCCTCTTGGCTGAAAGCATCCCTTTGGAACCTCAAAAGATACGGCTTCATCAACTCATAACATCATTCCCTTCTGGCTCTAGATTGCCGCTTCTGATCTTAATTGACTCGTGCGCAAATCTGGGTTCAGAAGATGCCACTTGTGAAATCATCAACAAGTTGGGCCTCCATGCTATTGACCGATCGAGGGTGGGTAGCCTTTCCGTCGTCTTCCTTGTAGAAGATAAGAAATTGGAGTACTTTCATGAATTTTTCAGTGACCAGCGGCTGAGGGAAGGGCTGCATTGGCTGGCAAGCATGTCGCCACTTCATTCTCCGGTTCATTGCGTAGAAACACGTGACCTAGTTCTTAATCACCTGAACTCTTTCTTGGAAAGGCTTGGGAAGAGTGGCTCTGAAGTGGGCCCCGACCAATGTATCTTAGCACTCAATGAAGCCTTGGATCACGTGCTGGGAGAAGTTGCCACAGCTGCAGATACAAATCCCTCCGGTTGGCCTTGCCCTGAGGTTTCTTTGCTGGATGAGCATTGCAAAGAAAGCAGAATTGCAGATTGTTACTTGCCAAGTTTTGGGTGGAATACATCAGCTAGAATTGAGCCGATTTTGTCCGCTCTAAGGAAATGTAAGCTTCCACATTTCAGTGATGACATTTCGTGGTTGAGAAGAGGTTGTAGAGTAGGAAAGGAGGTCGACAGTCAGAGACTACAACTAGAAGCATGCTTGATCAGATACCTTGCCCAGTCAAGTAATGTGATGGGGGATGCGCAAGCCAGAAACGAGGTATCTTTAATGCTACAGAAACATGCTCGGCTTGAGCTTCGGGACTCAGTATACTACATAATTCCAAATTGGGTGATGATTTTCCGGAGGATATTCAATTGGAGGTTGATGATTCTGCGGAAAGAGGAGCTCTCAGAGTGTTATGTCCTAGAACATGTTGCTTCTCAAACTTCAAGTTCTGAGAACATGTTACAAGAAGATTCACACCCTTACTTGGAGAATCCATCGCTAGATGAAATGCTTGAAGTTGGTTCCGCCAACCTGTCTTGTCTCACATCGAGTTCTCAGCCACAAATTTCAGTGCCTATGACTGGATCACCCATCCATGGTAGAGACCAAACTTGGGATGCTGTACATGTCGACGACCTTCCAGCAGCAGGTAGAACGACTATTCTTCAGGATAATGAAATGGCTTCTGTAGATGATGATGCATATAGGTTTAGTACATTGATAAGTAACAATGATACACCGGTGAATTTTGCCAAGGCCACTGATGGAAGCGAAAAACTGAGTAGGCTATTGCAGCAGTGTGATTTACTCCAGAACGTACTAGATGAAAAGCTATCGGTGTATTTCTGATCGGCTGGCTTTGCTCATTGAGAAGTCTTGGTTGTCGTTGGTCTTTTCTGTATCTTTTCACTGTTGACAGACATTAGGGTGCAACCGAGGAAGTAAAGTAGTTCCCATTCTTGATGATATTGCATCGACTTCCCTCTTCTGCCTCGTGCTGAAGTCTTGCACATGTTGAGTTGACCAAAATAATTACCACCTTGTGGAAGATGGGAGCTGGGCATGGATGTTCCAACTCTGCAGATGCATTAGTACACTTAAATGAAGATCGGGTTAAATTCAACTTAGATATCATCAAAATAAATTTTGCACGTCTGAAGTAAGAAAGTGGTTGAAGCCAAAAACACTTGTTTATTAATCAACATTGATACTGCCCGTTTGATTAAATCATGCCAATGACGCGCGTGGTAATGCGTTTTTCCCTAATCCTGGTTCTAATTGGGTGGTCCACCCCCCTCAACCACTTTGAAAACTTTTTTGTCTTGACGCCTCTAGTTTGTTTGTTTAAAGGAAGAATCTATTAAAAAACCTTAGAAGGTAAAACGATCGTGAACCAACTATTTTGGGAACAAACACAAGCAAAGTATTTCATGTATTACATGGCCGAAGAAAAGTATCTCATCAATGATTATTCAATATGATGAAACCAAGGATGTTTTGTTTGTTCCACGGATCCGAAATGGAGCTAAGTGTCATGTTTATCTTTATAGCTCGTCTCTCTATAATTTCGGTTTCTATAGGAGGAGCAGTGGAGAGCGCGTGTGCACTGTGTGTTGAGATGGTTTTTTGTTTGTTTGTCAGAACAAAGAATCTATTCAGAAACCTAAGAAGGGACAAGAATCACGAATCAATCATTTCGGGAAGGAACATAAATAACGTATCTCATTGATTACATGGCTAAAGAAAAGTAGCTTATTGATGATTAGGTTAGTGAAATGTTTGGTGAAACCACAGTTAACAAGACCTCTCGTTTTTATTAACGGATCGAATGGATACTATTTAACAAGTCATATGAGTGCACTTGTACAGGAAAGTATCGGGTCATTTCCTAACCCGTTACCATAAAAATCATCTTCATTGGCATGATTGATGAGTCAAATGATGTGTGGGACAAAGAGGAGATGGTTTCACAGAATGAATGGAGAAAAGTACATTCGCATCTCCCCTTTGAAATTTGGCAATTTCTTCTCAATCCACTTTCATTTTGCCGAGCCTTTCCATCTCTTTGGGCCAAATCAATCCACCCAAACAGACCAAAAAAAGAAAAAAACTCCACCCAAACAATTCGAGCGCGGTGTCTTCTCCTTCTGAAAGCTTTGCATAGGAAACCTCCGCATTAATGGCACTAGAGCTTTGAGGGTGTCAAGTAAATGTGACGAAGGCGTATGGAGAAGACCCTATTGTTACAATTCATTCGATCGCGGAGCTGAAGCAAATGGAGTAATTCAAGCATTTTGAGCCTCATTTCTCTTGTTACATTTTGGCGGTCCGGACACCATCACTGCCTTCACTCTTCGCTCTCGCTGGCGACAGTGCTCAATCTTATTTTCTAAGTCGGTGTCGCCATCTATATCTTTGTGCAAATATTTCCCATAACAAGTCGTTGGTAATACTCTCAGAAGTTCTATTTCTTCATCATCAGAATTTCTGGACCATAGAGTGGTTCATCCAACCAATGCTCATTGTTAGAAAAATATGGGTTCATTGATTACGTGAGCCTCGGGAGACTCGAAATATTAAGCACCAGTGTCATCTCAACATTTTTTATGACCCCGACAAGAAACACAAGCATCGTTGGGAACACCAACGACTTCTCGTTAGGAAATATTTGCATAAAGACATAAATGGAGGCACTGACTTGGAAGATAAGACCGAGCAGATATCGCCACCAAAGTGAGCTATCCACCAGGGAGAAGGTAGTGATGGTGTCTGGATCGCCAAAATGTAACAAGAGAAATGAGGTCCAAAATGCCCTGAACTGCTCCATTTGCTTCAACTCCACGACCAAATGAATTGCCTTGGTTGTGAGAGATGAGCCCGATAGCAAATGCAGCTACACAGTCAGCCATCAAATAGGCCAACCACAAGAGGAAAACGATGCGATCATTGGCTATTTTTTTTCTCTAAGGGATGCAAATAAAACTAGAAAGACCTGAAGCAAGAGGCTCAATATGATGAAGCCACATGTTCCATGTGCTCTGCAGATCTGGAACGGAGATAAATCCCATATTGTTACTTTGTTTGAATCCCATATTACAACAAACTATATAGGATGTTGAGATGGTTCCCTACTTGTAACACAAGCAAGGTGTTTCATAAGCTAAGTAACAGAAGAAAAGTATGTCAACAATAGGAGGTGAGAGAAGAGAAAAGTGCATTCGCATCTCTCCTCTTTCAAGTTTTGGCGTCAAAGAATATCAAACATTAGAAAAGGGACGCCGTATTCTTCTCATGGAAGAGAAGAATAACAACAAGAGTGAATTAACTGGTTGTCCAAAAGGAATCGAACAAATCTAGTTGTCAATGGATACAGAATTCGTAGAATGGAAAGGAGAGTGAAGCTAGGCTTCCGGCAACCCAGAGAAATTGTAATCAATGAGGAATATAAAAATAAAAACCAAATTAAAATTGACTTGTCTTTCAATTTGTTGATATACGAGAAGTGACTCGGTTTTTCTTTCTCTTCAAAATGAACTGACAATGCAAGTTATATTGTAAATTCATCATATTAGCAAAATGGAGTGATTCGGCGCTTGTTTGTCTGCACTCAAGTTATATCAAAATATCATCAATATTTCGAAAAAAATGGTAAAAATAATTGTTAAGTATTTTACATGTCAATATTTACAGATTGTGAAATTTTCAAGGATGTTGGGTTAAAAAAAAAGTCTTACATAAATCAGAAGAAGCAGAAAATGAACTTATAAGATGAGAAAGATCTAACATAATGAACAAGGATTTTATCAAGGACGATTTGATCGTTCCTTTCTTCCCATGCTAAATGTTTCTAAAATACTGATTCAATGGTATAAGTCGAGAATAACAACACGAATTGAAAAGCTCGACTTGTTGGCATTATTGATTGATATTTCATTCGAGAATATTCTGTCTTGGCTAGTCGCTCTTTTGGTTCTAGGAATAGCTCCACTCCAATCTAATTCTTCAAAGAACAAAGACATAATCTGTGTAATGTCTTGTGTTGTACTTCTAATGAGCCGATCAATGTTACAGGAAAGACTTGGTTGCACTGTTTTACGCGAATTATAAACTGGGAGATTAAACGATAATGATTCGATGCTTTAGTTCGTCTAAAATGGCATGATCCAACTTATCAAGATCGACAAAGAGAAAATTGGTGGAATTTTTCTAAAGTGTATTGAGGGACTAATGTTTGTGGTCATGTCATAACAAACATAAGAATCATCTTCATTGGCATGATCAATGGGTCAAATGATATGGGGAACAAAGAGGAGATGGTTTCACAGAATGCAAAAGAAAGAGGCAGCATATTCTTCTCCCGCAAAGAGAAAAATTCCCAAATTGAAATTCTCTCATGTTGGTGACTAGTGACTGCTTTGAGGAATTGAGCAGAAGAACAATTTTAGCACGCGACAGTGGGAAAAAGAAGAATTTAGCATTTTCATAATGGAGATCTCTCATTGCGGATGTTGTATTTTTTTCTCTAAAAATACTTTGATAATCAATTCATGGCTAATCGAATCATCTCTAAGTGCGAAACTTACGTGTGACGAGCATGTATTCGTTGGTAGGCAATTACTTTCATTAGCGATGAATACAGGGAAATTAATTAGTTAAAAG
The DNA here is from genome assembly GCF_020921035.1 of Rhodamnia argentea. NCBI lineage: Eukaryota > Viridiplantae > Streptophyta > Magnoliopsida > Myrtales > Myrtaceae > Rhodamnia > Rhodamnia argentea. The sequence continues at coordinate 25,956,158 of NC_063150.1, read as the reverse complement.
TGATTAAAAGCAGAATATTTTAAAGTTAAGGTCTGGAGGACTTAGAAAATCGAGCCTGCGGCATAGATAAATTGTCCAAAAAGTTATAAATCTATTGCAGTTTTGCCAATTAGATCCTAAACCTTTTAATTTTTCAATTGAGTCCCTAATTTCATATTTCGCCAATTGAGTCCATTTGGACAATTTCGGCCAGAAAATTGCTGACGTGGATGCCAGCCAACCGACAAGGCACGGTGGCGCTAACATGGATAAAATTTGATAGTATTTAATTCTTATTCGAATTATTAATAGTTGTTAGTAATTTTTTCTATTCTTCCGTTCCCTTTACTTTTTTTATTCTTTTTGTTTTTGTCTTTTTCTCTTCCCTTCTTCCCCCCACTAGTCTCGGGTGAGGGCTGCCCTCGTCGGACTCGGACGAGGGCCGCATGGCTAGGGACGCCCTCAATTAAGGTCGGTAAAGCTCATTGACTGCCGGCAGAGGGACGAAGGGAAAGAAAAAAAGAAAAAAATTAAACAAGACCAGAAGAAAAGAATAAATAAATAAATAAAAATTCAAGAAAATAATTAAATTTTGTCTATGTCGAAATCGATCATGCCACGTGTGATAGCTGGTATCCACGTCAACGATTTCTAGTTAAAATTGATCGGATAGACTCAATTGGCAAAACGTAAAAAGATTTAGGAGTTAGTTGGCAAAATTAAAAGGTTTATGATTGGATTGTCAAAGCTGTTTGACAAAAAAAAAAAAACTTTGGCAAAACTGTAATAGATTTAGGAATTTTTGGACAATTGAATTGCGAGAATTTTTTTTTAGATTTTTTCTCGATTATGGGAACTATTATTTACGGTAAAGATAATGGTCTTGATGATGCTCCTAAAAAATTATTAAGAACTAAATAGTAAGCTAAGCACCAATGGTGTATTTAGAGTTTCGCTAAGTTTTAACTTAACTTTAAGAACTTGAAACTTTCCAAACTAAAACATTTTATAATGTCGTGAAATATATCGACTTTGACTTGTTGAATTTCTTTGTTTATGTTTTCTAAGATTAAAACATTCTCATCTTTGCAAGAAACCGCATCGTTGTGATCATCAACAACTTATCATTGGAAAATATATGGATGAAGACATAGATGGCAGCACCAACCTGGAAGATGACACTGAGCAGGAGTCGTTCCCAAAGCAAATTGTACTCTAGAGAAAAGGCGGTGATGGTATCCGAACCGCCAAGATGTAACAAAAGAAATGAGGCCCAAAATGCCTAAAGTGGATGAATTGCAAGAGTGGATGTAATAAAAGAAACAAGCTGCACGAGTGGATGGATTGCCTTGGTTGTGAGAGATGAGGCCAATCGTGAATGCATCTATCCAGTTAACTATCAAATAGGCCAACCACAAGAGGAAAACGCTGCTGTAATTCACTACTTTATTTCTAAGGGGTGCAAACAGAATGGGAAAGACTTGAAGCGAGAGGCTTAGCATGACGAAACCTTGGATGTTCCATTTGTTCTACATATCCAAATCACAATGGGTCACCACCACCCCCCCCCACCCGCCCCAAACATAATGTGGAGCTCTCTGAGAGAGAGGGACCTTTCTCTCTCTCCCTCCCCCTCTCCCTCTAACCTTCCCTTTCCTTCCCTCTACCTCTCTATCTCCCTATCTTCAAGATTTTTACTTTTTTGGCTTTTCTATCTTGCTCTGTTTTGGGAGTTTCATGTGTAAATAAATTTTTGTAGCTGATCTTGGGTGAACATGGAGATCAATTTTGTCATTCATCCGATCGACGGCCATCGAGAAAGATGTTCGTGACATGACTCCACAAACTCTCCGAGATTAGGCCGCTCTCCCCCGCCGATTAATATTTAAGTTTAGATCCGAGGATTTTACTCTGCCGTACTAAATCTAGATATCCATTTTGGAGTTTCTTACAGATATTTGGTTTGTACTCTTTTAACATGTTGATGTTGTTAGTACTGTTCGACAATGGTGATGAAGACGTTGAACACAGACGTGCACCGTAAAACATTGCAAATGCCATGGAGATCTCGGCGTGTGCTCATCACCGAATCTGACGATTGGCTGCCGAACTTTTACGTTGACATATCTATTCTTAAAGGATGAGAGTGTGTTTTTAGCTATAGAGTGTGATTTGTTATATGCTTTTTAGTATTCATTTTGGTATGCACTTATCTGGGATTTGATAGGCTTGCAATCCTTCTATATACCTCTTGAGTATAATTCTGCTTAATGAATGGAAATTTTCTTTCGACCAAAAACAAAAAGCTTTGTCGCTCTTGTCTATATAATTTATGTTTGTACAGGAGGAATAGTGAGAAATGTTTATTTACGTATTGATATAATTCCTTACTTATTTGTTAGAAGAAAGAATCTATTAAAAAATCCAAGAATGTAAAAGAATTGTAACCACCATCTATGAATGAACGTAAATAAGATACTTGGTAGAAGAAAAATATCTCATCCATGATTAGTTCATTATGATGAAACTTCAAATGAAACATTAGTTCAATAGATCCCAAACGGAGCTAAATACCACGTTTTTGCATAGAACTTTATCACTCCTCTGTGCATTGTTTAGGTTTGTATAGTAGGGATAGTGAGGAATGTACCCATACATGTTAACATCCTTGCTAGTTTGTCAAAAGGTAAAAGAATCGTGAACCAACTACTCCGGGAATGAATACAAATAGGGTATCTTATGCTTTTAATGGCAGAAGAAAAGTATCTCATGGACGAATAATACTTACTGTAGAGGTGGCCGGTTCCGGTTCCTAAAAAAGGTGGAACTGAAACCGGCCCTTGAAGCGCCCGGTTCCGATTTCGGGCCGTTCCGGTTCCGGTTCCGGTTAGGAACCGCCGGTTCCTAGGCCCAATGGCTATTTTCCCCCAAGCCTCCTCCTCTTTTTTGTTTTAAATAGGTTGGAACCGGCCCGGAACCGGCGGTTCCGGGCCGGTTCCGAAAATTTAGAAACCAGAACCTGCCCTTGAAGGCCGGTTCTGGTTCCGGGTTGGAACCGTGGGCCCGGTCAACGGGCCGGCTCTGGGCGAGTTTCGGGCCTACGGTTCCATTTGGCCATGTCTAACTTACTGCTTTATGTTGGTTGATGTTTTATCATCGAATTGGTTTAATCTCGATTCTACTTGCACATCCATCCATTCCGCGCAAAAGAAAAGAATCTCATCCATGATTAGTTTACTCAAAAGTTTGGTGATAGCACTTTTAAAATGGGATTATCCATTTGATGAAGATCAATAAAGGGAAAATTGATTGAATTATATAAAAGCATGAGTGGCGTATTGGATATAATTATGCAGCACGACTAATGTTTGTGGTCATGCCCTAGTAAGCAACAAACCATAAAGATCATATTCAAGTGCATGACTGATGGGTCAAAATGAGGCGTGGGACAAATACGAGATGGTTTCCTAGAATGAGTCGATGAAGCAGAAGAGCACACTCACCATCTCCCCTTTGAAAATTTGGCTTCAAAGAACAGAAAAGTTGAAAAAGGAGAAGCAACTTCTTCTCAATCCACACATTTGTTGGGTCAAATTAATCCACCCAAAACAATTTGAGCGCTGTTTATCTGAATCCTGTTGGATGCACAAACCTTGCATCCAAAGGCTTATAAAATATGCCCCATGGAGGTTTGTAGAAACAACCGAAATGGGCCATCAAGAGCCAAACAAAGGCAAGAAGCTCTCCACCTTTGCTCAGCCCCCGCACATGTGCATCCCCCTTGATATGACTTGCTGCATATGACAGCATCTCCACCCAAACTCCGCTCATCACCTCCCATTTCTTTTCCCCGAGACTTGCCATCTGTCGGGCCAATCCGAGCCCCTCATTGAGCGTGGATATCCCGAATTTGTGGGAAGGATAATCATACAATCTCTTGCATAGCTCCGCTGTGTCCTTGGTCGCATCGCCGATGTGGTCCGATAGATCGAGCACCATGTCGGCTAACGTCATTTGGGCGGCGCCCGCCACACCGGACACCATATCATGCTGATTGAGTAAAAGATACAGCATGTAGTCGGAGAGGATCTTGCCAAATTCCCTTCTCTCATTTCTTTCCGTGGCTTTCTCCATGTTGTACCAGATTTCAGTAGCAATATGCCAACACAAAATACTAGAGTCGTATCTGGCCTGGTTGACATACCTTAAAAGATTGTTGCCATCGGCATCCCCTAGTCTATACGTGAGAAACAGATCACCTCTACCCTCATATATCTCCCTCGCCTTTGTCTCATCAAAAGCGTACTCGGATTTACGTCTCACCTCCTTAAAGATAAAGATCCATAGATCCTGAATAAAAGGATTCTTGGACACGTACCTTGTATTCGCAATCTTGAATGTTTCCCTCGGACCACCAAGTCCGGTGATTGTCTCACTAGCTTGATGGAAACAAGAGATTATCTTCTCAACCATACGCCATGGAAAAATGCAGATATTAGAAAAACCGGTGTTGCCCCAGCTCTGATCATGCTTATGCAGCTTTCTCGGACTCTCCTTCAAGAATTCGGATAAAAGGTTGCAAGCAGAGATGGATTCCGACCACCTTCGAAATATGAATGGTGTATCTAAGACATCATACATAGGGTTGTCGTTAGGCTCTGCTTTGCATTTGGCGGATTGGGGCTTCCTCAGGTTATCCATGGTGGACAACAACTTGGGGAAAAATGAATCTATTGGGGTCGATCCTATGTTGTACCACTTGATTCCGGCAACAGTCCATTCGGAGAAAATGAGCATGAATAGAGCTATCATATCAAGAGCCATCCCTCCAAAAATAAGGGAATAAGTAATATCCACGTCAAGTTTAGGGATGCCATGCTTCTTCAAGCGATTGAATAATACCAAAGCTAGGGCAAGGTCAGTGAAGGCTACGCAGCGGAAAATGTAGCTCCACTTGGAATGTATTACTAGTGCTTTCGTGTGAAGCACCTCGTACATAAAATTGAGTTCGACTGATATCACTCTCAATGCATTGATCGCAGAAACCTTGCGGAAATAATTTTGACTTATTTTGCGCTTATAATCTTTGAACATGAGATCCCCGATGAAGACCTGAAATATTTGAAAGAAGAAATAAGCATGCTTTACCACAATGCTCTCTGCAAGCGTTGCTTCTTCTTCATGAGAATGTCGAACCCTTAATGCATTGAGTTCTTCCTCCATCTCCAAATATGGAAACCATGATATTTCAAGCCGTTGGAGAATTGATTCCTTGAGTCTCGAGAGGCTCGAGAGATGAAGTGACAATATCCTCTCCACGTTTTTTATGACCCCAGCAAGAAACACCAGTATCGTTGGGATCACTAGCGACTTGTCGCTCGGAAATATTTGCACAAAGAGATGGACGACGGCACCAACTTGGAAGATGAGACCGAGAAGGTGCCGTCCCCAAAGTGAATTGTCTTCCAAAGAAAAGGCAGTGATGGTGTCCGGACCGCCAAGATGTAGCAAGAGAAATGATGCCCACAATGCCCGAAGTGATATATCTACTTCAGCCACATGAGCGCACGAATTGCCTTGGTTATGAGGAATGAGCCCAATCCCGTATACAACTACTGAGTCAGCCATCCAGTAGGGCCAACCACAAGAGGGAAAACTATGCGTCGGTTCGCTATTTTCTTCTCGAGGGATGCAAATAGAATGAGAAAGACTCAAGCGAGAGGCTCAACAGGGACGGAGCCTCGGATGTTCCATTTGTTCCACAACTCTGAAATAAAGCTAAATGCCATGCTTGAGCTTAGTTTGAACTTTATCCATCCTCTTAATATGATTTCGGCGTGTATAGGAGAGAATGGTGGGAGATGTCCTTGCTTATTTGTAAGAAGGAAGAAAAGAATCTATGCAAAAATCAATCATTCCGCGAATGAACATAAGCAAGGTATTTCGTGCATCAAATAGCAAAAGAAAAGTAACTCATTCACAATTAGTTCAGTGAAATGTTTGGTCAGATCACACATAACAAGCTACTTGATATTGTTAATGAATTAGATATCATCAAACAAGTTATATCAGTGTGTGCTCGTGCTCGCACATGATGTGTGGGACAAAAGTGGAGATGGTTACATAAAATGAATGGATAAAGCATTTGTGACAGCTCAAAGCTACGAATAGCGACAGACCGAAGGAGTTGGGAGAAGACGGAAAAAGTACATTCGCATCTCCTCTTTCAAGTTTGGAATCAAAGAACGAAAAAAAGAAAGAGAGCATATTTTCCTCACGCAAGAGAAAATTCTCAAACTGAAATTCTCTCTTCGGGTGATGATTAGTGACTATTTTGAAGAATTGAGCAGATTCATAGCAGGGATCTCTCATTGTCGGCATTGTGCTATTTCTCTGAAAATACTTTAATAATTAAAATTTGAGAGAGAGAGAGAGAGAGAGAGAGAGAGAGAGAGAGAGCTCTTCAGGACACAGCATACTGCATAGTTCCAAATTGGGCGATGATTTTCCGGAGGATATTCAATTAGCAGTGGATGATCCTGCGGAGAGAGGAGCTCCCAGAATGTTATGTTCTGGAACCTGTTGCTCCTAAAACTTCAAGTTCCGATAACATGTTACAAGAAGATTCACACCCTTACTTGGAGAATCCATCACTAGATGAAATGCTTGAAGTTGGTTCCTCCGATCTCTCTCGTCTCACGTAGAGTTCTCAGCCACAAATTTCAGAGCCTATGACTGGATCACCCATCCATGGTAGAGACCAAACTTGGGACGCTGCACATGTCGACGACCTTCCAGCAGCAGGTAGAACCAATATTCTTCAGGATAATGCACCGGCATCTGTAGATGATGGTGCATCTAGGTTTAGTACATTGATAAGTAACAACGATACACCGGTGAATTTTGCCAAGGCCACAGATTGAAACGAAAAACTGAGTAGGCTATTGCAGCAGTGTGATTTACTCCAGAACGTACTAGATGAAAAGCTATCTATGTACTTCTAGTCGGCTGGCTTTGGTCATTGAGAAGTCTTGGTTGTCGTTGGTCTTTTCTGTATCTTTTCGCTGACGTTAGTGTTCAAACGAGCAAGTAAAGAGTAAATGCCATTCTTGATGATATTGCATCGACTTCCCTCTTCTGCCTCGTGCTGAAGTCTTGCATATTTCGAGTTGAGACCAAAATAATTACCACCTAGTGGAAGATGGGAGCTTGGCATGGATGTTCCAACCCTGCAGATGCATTCGTACAACTAAATGCAGAGCGTGTTAAATTCGACTTCAACATCATCGAGTAAGTTTTGTGCTTCCGAAGTAAGTAAGTATTTGAAGAGCTTGCTCATTAACCACTAATGCTGCTCGTTTGATTAGATCATGCTAACGACATGCGCGTGGTGATGCGCTTTGCCTTTATCATGGATCTAATTGTATGGTCCATCCACCTCAACCCCTTTGGATACTTTTTTTTGTCTTGATGCCCCTTATTTGTTTATCTGAAGAAACAATCTATTCAAAAACCCAAGAAGGTAAAAGAATCATGAACCAGTCATTCCGAGAATAAACACAAGCAAGGTATCTAATACATTATATGGCTGAAGAAAAGTATCTCATCGATGACTACTCGATATGATAGAACCTTGGGCGTTCCATTTATTCCGCGGATCCAAAATGGAGCTAAGTGCCATGTTTGAACTTTATAGCTCATCTCTGTATAATTTCGGTTTGTATAGGAAGGAGCAGTGGAGAGTGCACGCACGCACAATTGTTAGGATGGTTTTTTGTTTGCTTGTCGGAAGAAAGAATCTATTCAAAAACCTAAGAAGGGATAAGAATCATGAACCAACAATTCAGGGAATGAACACAAGCAAAGTATCTTATGCATTACATGGCTAGAGAAAAGTAGCTTATTGATGATTAGGTTAGTGAAATGTTTGGTGATATCGCAGTTAACAAGACTCGTTTTGTTTTTTACTAACAAACTTGATACTATTTAACAAGTCATATGAGTGAACTTGTATAGGAAAGTATCGGGTCATTTCCTAACCTATTACCATAAAAATCATCTTCATTGGCATGATTGATGAGTCAAATGATGTGTGGGACAAAGAGGAGATGGCTTCATAGAATGAACGGAGAAAAGGATAGTCGCATCTCCCCTTTGAAATTTGCCAATTTCTTCTCAATCCACTTTCATTTTGCCGAGCCTTTCCATCTCTTTGGGCCAAATCAATCCCACCCAAACAATTTGTGCGCGGTGGTGTCTTCTCCTTCTGGAAGCTTTTCGTAGGAACCTCCCCATTAATGGCGCTAGAGTTATGAGGGTGTCAAGTAAATGTGACGAAGGTGTATGGAGAAGACACTATTGTTACAATTCATTCAATCAAGGAGTTGAAGCAAATGGAGCAGTTCAGACATTTTAGGCCTTGCTTCTCTTGTTATATTTTGGCAGTCCAAACATCATCACTACCTTCTATCCGGAGGACAGCTCGCCACAGCGGCGGCACCTACTCAATCTTATCTTCAAAGTCGGTGTCGCCATCTATGTCTTTGGGCAGATATTCCCCAGCGAAGAGTCGTTGGTAATACTCTCAGAAGTTCTATTTCTTCTTCATCGAAATATCTAGACCATAGAGTGGTTCATCCAACCAATGCAATACATGGGTTCATCGATTCTATGAGCCTTGGGAGACTCGAGATATTAAGCGCCAGTGTCATCTCAGCATTTTTTATGACCCCGACAATAAATACCAGCATAATTGGGAACACCAACGACTTCTCATTGGGAAATATCTGCATAAAGACACGGATGGCAGCGCCGACTTGGAAGATAAGACTAAGCAGGTGTCGCCGCCAAAGCCAACTGTCCACCGGGGAGAAGGCGGTGATGGTGTCCAAACCGCCAAAATGTAACAAGCGAAATGAGACCCAAAATGCCTGAATTGCTCCGGTTGCTTCAGCTCCACCACCGAATGAATTGCCTTGGTCGTGAAAGGTGAGCCCGATAGCAAATGCAGCTACCCAGTCAGCCATCAAATAGGCCAACCACAATAGGAAAACGATGTGGTCATTGTTAGAAATTAAACCAAATTCATGTATATCAACTTCCAAGACGCATGTACCAGCTTGTGCATGTATCGAGACCTATCTTTATTAGTTGAGCGTTTCAAGAGTCTTTTTGTATTTCGATGCGTAGTAAATGCTATGTATATACATCATGACTGTTCATGTATCTAGTGTAGATCAAGAGTCATTGTATTATGCCTATATAAAGGCTTGTCTTGTAACCATTTCAGTGTGGGTAAATCGATTGTGAATACAGTATATTGAAAAGCCACCTTTCGTCTCCTCTTCCTTGTGTGAACAAAGTTCCTTTGTGAGTGCTTGTTGAGTGCCCCACAGTCGATTTCTCCCATCAAATTGGTATCAGAGCTTCACGGTTTCGTGATTATGGCATCAACAAGCAACCTTCCTTTTCAGTATCCAGTCCTCACCAAAGAAAACTATGGCAAGTGGGCTTCCCGAATGAAAGCCATACTCGGCGCCCATAGTGTGTGGGATCTCGTCAACAATGGCTATGATGAGCCGGACGAAGATGTTGCGTTAACTCGGACTCAGAGGAATGCGTTGGAGAAGACTCGTTCGAAAGATCAACTCGCGTTATCAATCATCTTTCAAGCCTTGGATGATTCCATGTTCGAAAAATTCTCGAATGCTACTACTTCCAAGGAGGCATGGGAGATTCTTCAAACCACGCACCAAGGTGTTGAGAAAGTAAAGAAGATTCGTCTTCAAACTTTGAGAGGTGAATTCGAGGTAATTCGTATGAAAGAATCTGAGTCGATTTCTGATTATTTCACAAGAGTTTTAGCTATTGTCAATCGGATGAAAAGGAATGGCGAAGATGTTCTCGATGTTCGTGTTGTCGAAAAAATCCTGCGGTCATTGGATAAGAAGTTTGACCACATTGTCGTCGCTATCGAGGAATCAAAAGATGTCGATTCTATGACGGTCGATGAGCTCATGGGTTCGTTACAAGCCCATGAAGAAAGACCGAAAAGAAACAAGTCCGAACCGGTGGAGGAAGTACTCCAAACTCGGTTGTCGATCCGAGATGAGAAGGAACAAAGACGAGAACCTGTGCAAGCCCGAAACACTAATCAAGATCGAGGTCGAGGTCGTGGTCACTTTCATGGAAGAGGTCGTGGACAAAGCGGAGGGGAATTTGATCGCAGAGAAGGTGGCTACCAGAATCAAAGTTTTGTTCGTGGAAGAGGGAGAAATTCGAGAGGTCAACGGTATGATAAATCTAAAATCCGTTGTTATCATTGCAATAAATTGGGTCATTATGCTTCTGACTGTTGGCATAAAGAAAGTAGTGGAGCAGATGAAAAGGCAAACTTGGTGAATGATGGTGATCAAGTTCTTATGCTGGCATTTAAAGAAAATGCTGATGAAAAGAGTGATACGTGGTACTTGGACACTGGAGCAAGTAACCACATGTGCGGTCGGAAGGAGATATTCGTCGAAATGGATGAGACAATAAAAGGGAAAGTCTCGTTCGGTGATAATTCCCAAATTCTTGTCGAAGGGAAAGGTACGATTCTAATTCATCCGAAGAATGGAACACGTCAGTTTATTACTAACGTGTATTATGTGCCGAAGATGTCGAGCAATATTTTGAGTTTGGGACAGCTTCCGGAGAAAGGATATTCTGTGCACATAAAAGATCTTAGCCTTGTGCTAAGAGATCAAAATAATAGATTGATTGCATCCGTGAAGATGTCGAAGAATAGGATGTTCACCCTGAACATCAAAGATGAAATGTCTACATGCCTTCAAGCATGTGTAGACAATCCTTCGTGGCTATGGCACTTGAGGTTCGGCCATCTCAATTTCGGCGGACTCAATATGCTTTCTCGCAAGAAGATGGTGTATGGCTTACCGCATATTGATCATCCCGATCAATTATGTGAAGGATGTGTTATTGGCAAGCATTCCAGAACCAGCTTTTCGAAGGAGTCGACGTATCGAGGGAAGAAACCACTGGAGTTGATTCATTCTGATGTATGTGGTCCGATCACTCCTCGGTCATACGGTAATCATCGATACTTTGTTACGTTTATTGATGATTTTACTCAAAAGACTTGGGTGTTTTTCTTGAAAGAAAAATCGGAAGTGTTTGATATGTTTAAGTACTTCAAGAAAATGGTTGAAAAGGAGAGTGGTTATTTTATCAAGTCTTTAAGAACTGATCATGGAGGAGAATTTACTTCTGGAGAACTCAATTAATTCTGTGATTACCATGGTATTCGACGATTCTTAACGGCGCCGTACTCCCCACAACAAAATGGTGTGGCTGAGCGAAAGAACAAAACCATTCTCGACATGGTTCGTAGTATGTTGAAAAGCAAAAATTTGTCGAAGGAGCTTTGGGCCGAAGCTGTCGGATGTGCAATTTATTTGCAAAATCGATGTCCCACGCAAGGACTTGATGGTGTTACTCCTGAAGAAGCATGGACCGGGAGAAAACCTATGGTTTCTCACTTGAGAATTTTCGGGAGCATTGCTTATGCTCACATACCTGACCGAAAAAGATCGAAGCTAGAAGACAAGAGCAAGAAGCTTATTTTTATCGGGTATGATTCCTCATCGAAAGCTTACAAATTGTTTGATCATGTTACTTTGAAAGTTTATGTAAGCAGAGATGTGAAGTTCGATGAAGATGCTTTGTGGGAAGACAATCGACAAGTCGTCGAATCCGCTCGTAGTGATTACGTCGAAATGGGGCGTGATTCCGTCGAAATAGAAGACAACTCATCGAATCCTTCATCTTCCTTTCCAACATCATTTTCAAGTCCAAGTTCATCATCGTCAACTTCTTCAAATGGTGTTGATGAACCGATAGCACCAAGATCGAGAAGATTGTCCGAACTTTATGAAACCACCGAAGAAGCCCATCTTGTATGTCTTCTCATGAGGCCTGAACCACTTACTTTCGATGAAGCTGCTAAAGAAGAAAAATGGAGAAAAGCCATGGATGAAGAAATAGAAGCCATCGAAAAGAATCAAACATGGGAACTCGCACATCTTCCAAAGGAAAAAAAGGCGATCGATGTCAAATGGGTGTATAAGGCCAAGAAGAATGAGAAAGGAGAAGTCACTCGTTATAAGGCCGGATTAGTCGCAAAGGGCTACAAGCAGAAAGCTGGGATCGACTATGACGAGGTATTTGCACCTGTCATCCGAATGGAAACCATCCGACTAATGATTTCCATTGCAGCTCAAAATCGGTGGCCCATCTATCAAATGGAGGTCAAATCGGCATTCCCGAATGGTGTTCTTGAAGAAGAAATTTATGTCAAACAACCACTTGGGTTTGTTGTGAAAGGTCATGAAGACAAAGTGCTGAGATTGAAGAAAGCTTTGTATGGGCTTAAGCAAGCTCCAAGAGCTTGGAACTCCAGAATCGATGCTTATTTCAAGGCGAATGGCTTCGAACAATGTCCGTACGAACATGCTCTCTACTTGAAGCATGAGAAAGGTGAAGTTTTATTGGCATGTTTATACGTTGATGATCTTGTCTTCACAGGAAATAATTCCAGACTGATCAACACTTTTAAAGCGTCGATGGTGAAAGAGTTTGAGATGACAGATAATGGTCTCATGAATTATTTTCTGGGTATCGAAGTAAAGCAAAATGCAGATGGGATTTTTATTTCCCAGAAAGGATATGCTGAAAATATCCTTGAGAAATTCAACATGAAAAATTGCACTTTGGTTAATACTCCAATGGATTGTGGTGCAAAACTGTCGAAGTTCGATGAAGGTGTCGATGTTGATTCGACATATTATAGAAGCTTGATTGGAAGCTTGAGGTATTTGACTTGTACCAGACCGGATATCATGTACAGGGTCGGAATTGTGAGTCGATATATGGAGAATCCGAAGACATCTCATCTTAAAGCAGCAAAGAGGATACTTCGGTACATCAAAGGGACTATCTCTCTTGGCTTGTATTATTATCAGTCCGAACTATTTCAACTCAGAGGTTATTCAGATAGTGACTATGGGGGAGATGTCGATGACCGAAAGAGCACTACGGGTTTTGTATTTTATCTGGGTGAAACTGCTTTTACATGGTCATCAAAGAAGCAATCCAGTGTTACTCTGTCGACATGTGAAGCGGAGTATGTTGCTGCATCATCGTGTGTGTGTCATGTGATATGGTTGAGAAAGTTGCTAAAAGAAATCCATATGGAGCAAAAGAATGCAACGAAAATTTTTGTTGATAATGTTTCTGCCATTGCTTTGGCAAAGAATCCAGTTTTTCATGAGAGGAGCAAGCATATCGATGTTCGATATCATTTTATTCGAGAACAAGTCAGCGACAAACAAATCGAAGTTGTGCATGTGAAGACCGGTGATCAAGTCGTAGATATTTTTACGAAACCTCTCAAGATCGAAGTGTTTCGGAAATTCAGAAGTTTACTTGGAATGATCGACGGAAGAGAATTTGGTTTGAGGGGGAGTGTTAGAAATTAAACCAAATTCATGTATATCAACTTCCAAGACGCATGTACCAGCTTGTGCATGTATCGAGACCTATCTTTATTAGTTGAGCGTTTCAAGAGTCTTTTTGTATTTCGATGCGTAGTAAATGCTATGTATATACATCATGACTGTTCATGTATCTAGTGTAGATCAAGAGTCATTGTATTATGTCTATATAAAGGCTTGTCTTGTAACCATTTTAGTGTGGGTAAATCGATTGTGAATACAGTATATTGAAAAGCCACCTTTCGTCTCCTCTTCCTTGTGTGAACAAAGTTCCTTTGTGAGTGCTTGTTGAGTGCCCCACAGTCAATTTCTCCCATCAGTCATTGGCTATTTTTTTCTCTAAGGGGTGCAAATAAACCTAAAAAGACTTGAAGCAAGAGGCTCAACATGATGAAGCCGGATGTGCCATGTGCTCCATAGATCCAGAATGGAGATGAACCCCATATTGTTGCTGTGTTTGAATCTTATCGCACTCTCTGGTGTAATTTCAATTACAGCAAACTATATAGGACGTTGAGATGGTTCCCTACTTGTGACACAAGCAATGTATTTCTACACTAAGTAACAGAAGAAAAGTATGTCAACCATAGGAGGTGAGAGAAGAGAAAAGTGCATTCGCATCTCTCCTCTTTCAAGTTTTGGCATCAAAGAACATCAAAAATTAGAAAAGGGACGCCGTATTCTTCTCATGGAAGAGAAGAATGATAACAAGAGTGAATTAACTGGTTGTCTAATAGAACTCGAACAAATCTAGTTGTCAATAGAAACCAGATTCGTAGAATGGAAAGCAAAGTGAAGCTAGGCTTTCAGCAACAACCGAGGAAATCGGTCGTGGTTGAAATTGATTCGGTTGTAATCAATCAGGATTATAAAAATAAAAACCAAATTAAACTGACTTGTCTTTCAATTTGTTGGTACACGAAAAGTGATTCGGTTTTTACTTTCTCTTGAAAATTGAAATTTGTATTGTCAATGCAAATTATATAATAAATTCATCATATTAGCAAAATGGAGTGATTCAGGGATTGTTTGTCTGCACTCAGGTTATATCAAAATATCATCAATATTTCAAAAAAAAAATGTTTAAAATAATTGTTAAGTATTTACATGTCAAGATTTACAGATTGTGAAGTTTTCAAGGATTTTGGGTTAAAAAAAGTCTTACATAAATAAGAAGCAGCAGAAAATGAACTTATAAGATGATAAAGATCTAACATAATGAACAAGGATTTTATCAAGGACGATTTGATCGTTCCTTTCGTCCCATGCTAGATGTTTCTAAAATACTGTTTCAATGGTATATAAACCGAGAATAACAACACGAATTGAAAAGCTCGACTTGTTGATATTATTGATTAATATTTCATTTGAGAATATTCTGTCTTGGTTAGTCATTCTTTTGGTTCTAGGAATAGGTCCACTCCAATCTAATTCTTCAAAGAACAAAGACGTAATGTTTGTAATGTCTCGTGTTGTACTTCCGATGAGCCAATCCATGTTTTTGGGAAGACTGGATCGCGCTGTTTTCCGCAACTTACAAACCAGGAGATTAAACGATAATGATTCGATGCTTTCTAAAATGGCAGGATCCAACTTATCGAGATCACCAAAGAGAAAATAGGTGGAATTTTTGTAAAGTGTATGGGGGACTAATGTTTGTGGTCATGTCATAACAAACATAAGAATCATCTTCATTGGCATGATCGATGGGTCTGATATGGGGGACAAAGAGGAGATGGTTTCACAGAATGCAAAAGAAAGAGGCAGCATATTCTTCTCCCGCAAAGAGAAAAATTCCCAAATTGAAATTCTCTCAGGGTGGTGACTAGTGACTGGTTTGAGGAATTGAGCAGAAGAATAATTTTAGCATGCGACAGTGGGAAAAAGAAGAATTTAGCATTTTCATAATAGAGATCTCTCATTGCGGATGTTCTATTTTTTTTCTCTAAAAATACTTTGACAATCAATTCATGGCTAATCGAATCATCTCTAAGTGCGAAACTTACGTGTGACGAGCATGTATTCGTTGGTAGGCAATTATTTTCATTAGCGATGAATACAGGGGAATTAATTAGTTAAAAGTGATTAAAAGCAGAATATTTTAAAGTCAAGTTCTGGAGGACTTAGAAAATCGAGCCTGGGGCATAGAGAAATTGTCCAAAAATTATAAATCTATTACGGTTTTGCCAATTAGATCCTAAACCATTTAATTTTTTCAATTGAATCCTAAATCTTTTCATATTTTGCCAAATAAGTCCATTTGGACAATTTCGGCCGGAAATTGCTGACGTGGGCGCCGGCCGACCGACAATGCACGGTAGCGCTAACATGGATAAAATTTAATAGTATTTAATTTTTATTCAAATTTTTAATAGTTGTTAGTAATTTTTTTTTCTATTCTTCCGTTCCCTTTACTTTTTTTATTCTTTTTTTTTTTTGTCTTTTTCTCTTCCCTTCCTCCCTCCACTAGCCTCAGGTGAGGGCTGCCCTCAATTAAGGCCGGCAGAGCCCGTTGACTGCCGGTAGAGGGAAGAAGGGAAAGAAAAAAAAGAGAAAAAAATTAAACGAGACCAAAAGAAAAGAAAAAAAAGAATAAATAAATAAATAAAAATTCAAGAAAATAATTAAATTTTGTCCACGTCGGTGCCGATCATGCCACGTGTGATAGCCGGTGTCCACGTCAATGATTTCTAGTTAAAATTGTTCGGATGGACTCAATTGGCAAAACATGAAAAGATTTAGGAGTTAATTGGCAAAATTAAAAGATTTTTGATTGAATTGGCAAAGCTGTTCGACAAAAAAAATTGGCAAAACAACAATAAGTTTAGGATTTTTTGGACAATTTTATCCCGAGATTTTTTTTTAGATTTTTTCTTGATTATGGGAACTAATATTTACGGTAAAGATAATGGTCTTGATGATGCTCCTAAAAAATTATTAAGAACTAAATAGTAAGCTAAGCGCCAATGGTGTATTTAGATTCACGCTAAGTTTTAACTAAACTTTTAAAAACTAGAAACTTTCCAAACTAAAACATTTTATAATGTCGTGAAATATATCGACTTTGACTTGTTGAATTTCTTTATTTATGTTTTCTAAGATTAAAACATTCTCATCTTTGCAAGAAACACCAGCATCGTTGCGATCATCAACAACTTATCATTGGAGAATATATGGATGAAGACACAGATGGCATCACCAACTTGGAAGATGACACCGAGCAGGTGTCGCTCCCAAAGTGAATTGTACTCTAGAGAAAAGGCGGTGATGGTATCCGAACTGTTAAGATGTAACAAAAGAAATGAGGCCCAAAATGCCTAAAGTGGATGAATTTCACGAGTGGATGTAATAAGAGAGAGAAGTTGCACGAGTGGATGGATTGCCTTGGTTGTGAGAGATGAGGCTGATCATGAATGCATCTATCCAGTTAACTATCAAATAGGCCAACCACAAGAGGAAATCGCTGCAGTAGTTGGCTACTTTATTTCTAAGGGGTGCAAACAGAATGGGAAAGACCTGAAGCGAGAGGCTTAGCATGACGAAACCTTGGATGTTCCATTTGTTCTACATATCCAAGTCACAATGCGTCAATCTTCCCTCGCCCCCCCCGCGCCCACACACACACACATGATGTGGAGCTCTCTTTTCCCTCTAGGGTTTCCAAGACACCTAATAGTACTTCTTGACGGAGAGAGAGGGACCTTTCTCTCTCTCCCTCCCCCTCTCCCTCTCACCTTCCCTTTCCGTTCCTCTACCTCTCTATCTCCCCATCTTCAAGATTTTTACTTTTTTGGCTTTTCTATCTTACTCTATTTTGCGATTTTTGTGTGTAAATAAATTTCTATAGCTGATCTTGGATGAACATGCAGACTAATTTCACCATTTGTCCAGTCGACAGCCATCGAGAAAGTTGTTCGTAACATGACTTCACAAACTCTCCGAGATTAGGCCGCTCTCACCTACAGATTTTGATTTAAGTTTAGATCCAAGGATTTTACTCTACCGTACTAAATCTAAATATAGATTTGAGAGTCTCACGGATATTTGGTTTGTACTCTTTTAACATATTGATGTTGTTATTACTGTTCGGCGATGGTGATGAAGACGTTGAACCCAAACGTGCACCATAAGACGTTGCAAATAGCATGGAGATCCTAGCGTGTGCTCATCACTGAATCTGACGATTGGCTGTCGAACTTTTACGTTGACATATCTATTCTTAAAGGATGAGAGTGTGTTTTTAGCTACAGAGTGTGCTTTGTTATATGCTTTTTAGTATTCATTTTGTTATGCACTTATTTGGGATTTGATAGGCTTGCAATCCTTCTATATACCTTTCGAGTATAATTCTGCTTAATGAATGGAAATTTTCTTTCGACCAAAAACAAAAAACTTTGTCGCTCTTGTCTATATAATTTATGTTTGTACAAGAGGAATAGTGAGAAATGTATATATATGTATTGAGATAATTCCTTACTTGTTTGTTAGAAGAAAGAATCTATTAAAAAATTCAAGAAGGTAAAAGAATTGTAACCACCATCCATGAATGAACGTAAGTAAGATACTTCATGCATTAAATGGTAGAAGAAAAATATCTCATCCGTCATTAGTTCATTATGATGAAACTTCGAATGAAACATTCGTTCAGTATATCCCAAACGGAGCTAAATACCATGTTTTTGCATAGTTTGAACTTTATCACTCCTCTGTACATAGTTTAGGTTTGTATAGTAGGGATAGTGAAGAATGTACCCATACATGTTAACATCCTTGCTAGTTTGTCAAAAGGTAAAGGAATCGTGAACCAACTACTCCGCGAATGAACACAAGCGGGGTATCTTATTCTTTTAACGGCAAAAGAAATGTATCTTATGGACGAATAATACTTACTCTTTTATGTTGGGTTGATGTTTTATGTAACGGCTTGGGCCCCACGCACTTCCGCTGCGCCACTTTGCAAGACATTGTTCGCTTTGGACACATAGTCCTCACGGTTTTGTTCCTCCAAGCGTCGCCCATACAACGCTCGGAAAAGGCCTCTTGCAAGTCTAAGGGCACCCAACGGCTTATAAGGCCTTCCTAAGACCTCCTCCTAGGCAATATGGGACTAGGGATGAGTTGTGACAAACTTCTCCCCTCAAAGGCATAGCGTCCCCGCTGTGCCTTCTAGCACCAGCGAGCGCTCGCTGTGGCCCCACACGCGGTCGAAGGTTGGCTTTGATACCACTCCGAACGGGGATGTCACAACCCGAACCTTGCGAGCCGTCGACATCCCACTTGGCCACGCTTATGTATAGTTCTCTAGGATCCAAAGGCCAACAAAATAAAATTTCGCGGAAGCAACAACAATCTCCATACAGAAAACCAATAACACTACGATAACTTGGGATGGTAAAAACACACTTATGTACATATATACATAGTTATTACAAATCGTCAAACCTAGGGCTTCATGGGCCACTATACAAGCCTATGACCACCTATAACAAAAAGATTTCGTGGTCGAAGCTCGCTACACAATCAAAATAAAATACTCTACAAAAGTCGAGAGGCCAACTATCCTAGGCCTCGTCTTCGCTATTTGGCACAATCTCGTCTATGGCTGCTAGCTCGTCCTCATCCATCTCTGGTGGCTGCTCGGCATCCGAAGGCTCTACAACTTCGCCATCTTCTTCAGGCGCCACGATCTCTAGGCTGGGCTCCACGTACTTGATTTTCCTAGTTAGCCATTCTCATTTGGTTAGTCTGCTCGAGAGGGATCAATTCCGATTGAGATTAGACTAAAATACATCAATGAGACTTTTCATTTATTCAAGGCTTCAAAACGAGTCGGATTATAGGATGTCACATTTTATCATCGAATTGGTTTAATCTCAATTCTACTTGCACAAACATCCATTCCGCGCAGAAGAAAAGTATCTCATCCATGATTAGTTTACTGAAATGTTTGGTGATAGCACTTTTAAAATGGGATTATCCATTTGATCAAGATCAACAAAGGGAAAATTGATTGAATTATATAAAAGCATGAGTGGCGTATTGGATATAATTACATGGCACGACTAATGTTTCTGGTCATGTCCTAGTAAGCAACAAACCATAAATATCATATTCAAGTGCATGACCGATGGGTCAAAATGAGGCGTGGGACAAACACGAGATGGTTTCCTAGAATGAGTCGATGAAGTAGAAAAGTACCATCTTCCTTTAGAAAATTTGGCTTCAAAGAACAGAAAAGTTGAAAAAGGAGAAGCAACTTCTTCTCAATCCACACATCTCTTGGGCTAAATTAATCCACCCAAAACGATTTGAGTGCTGTTTATCCGAATCTCGTTGGATGCACAAACCTTGCATCCAAAGGCTTATAAAATATGCCCCATGGAGGTTTATAGAAACAACCAAAATGGGCTGTCAATAGCCAAACAAAGGTAAGAAACTCTCCACCTTTGCTCAGCCCCGCACATGTGCCTCCCTCTTGATATGACTTGCTGCATATGACGGCATCTCCACCCAAGCTCCGCTCATCACCTCCCATTTCTTTTCCCCGAGACTTGCCATCCGTCGGGCCAATCCGAGCTCCTCACCGAGCGCGGACATATAGAATTTGTGGGAAGGATAATCATACAATCTCTTGCATAGCTCTGTTGTATCCTTGGTCGCATCGCCGATGTGGTCCGATAGATCGAGCACCATGTCGGCTAATGTCATTTGGGCGACGCCCACCGCACCGAACACCATATCATGCTGATTGAGTAAAAGACACAGCATGTAGTCAGAGTGGATCTTATTGAATTCCTTTCTCTCGTTTCTTTCTGTGGGTTTCTCCATATTGTACCAGATTTAAGTAGCAATATGCCAACACAAAATACTGGAGTCGTAACTATCCTGGTTGACATACCTTAAAAGATCGTCGCCATCTGCACCCTCCGGTTTATATGGGAGAAATAGATCACCTCTACCCTCGTATATCTCCCTCACCTTTGTCTCATCAAAAGCGTACTCGGATTTACGTCTCACCTCCTTAAAGATAAAGATCCATAGATCCTGAATAGAAGGATTCTTGGACACCTACCTCATATTCGCAATCTTGAATGTTTCCCTCAGACCACAAAGTCCAGCGATTGTCTCGCTAGCTTGATGGAAACAAGAGATTATCTTCTCAGCCATAAGCCATGGAAAACGCTGAGATATTAGAAAAGCGGTGTTGCCCCAACTCTAATCATGCTTATGCAACTTTCTCGGACTCTCCTTCAAGAACTCGGATAAAAGGTTGCAAGTAGAGATGGATTTTGACAACCTTTGAAATATGAATGGTGTATCTAAGACATTATACATAGGGTTATCGTTAGGCTCTGCTTTGCATTTCGCGGATCGGGGCTTCCCGAGGGTATCCGTGGCGGATAACAACCCGTGGAAAATGAATTTATTTTAGCTGATCCTATGTTGTACCACTTGATTCCGGCAACGGTCCAATCGGAGAAATGAGCATGAATAGAGCTATCACATCAAGAGTTATCCCTCCGAAAATAAGGGAATAAGTAATATCCACTTCAAGTTCGTGGAGCCCGTGCTTCTTCAAGCGATTGAACAAGATCAAAGCAATTGCAAGGTCGGTGAGGCTACGAAGTGGAAAATGTAGCTCCACTTGGAACACATTACCGGCTAAGGGTGTCAAAAAAGCCCAAACGGGCCCGACCCGGCCCGGCCCACAAATTCACCAAAATTTTCGGCCTTTTCGGGCCAGGCTTCGTTACTATCCACGTAAGGCTCGGGCCGGGCGGGCTCAGGCTTTTTTGACACATACGTTTTCTTTTTAATTTATTTTCTTTTCACTTTTCTTTTTATATATTTTTTCATTCAACAGACTTGGCAAGTGATTTTGATTCTAAAAAAAAAAAGAATTCGACCCGACCCGACCCGACTTGGCCCAAAAAGTTGGGGCATATGTAATTTATGCTTGGGCCGGGCCGAGACTCGGCCCGACCCGGCCCGTTAACATCCCTATTACCAGTGCTTTCATGTGAAGCACTTCGTACATAAAATTGAGTTCGACTGATATCACCCTCAATGCATCCATCGCACAAACCTTGTAGAAATAATTTCGACTCTTTTCGCGTTCATAATTTTTTAACATGATGTTGATGTTGATGATGTTCGCGTTCATAATTTTTGAACATGAGATCTCCGATGAAGACCTGAAATATTTGAAAGAAGCAGTAAGCATGCTTTATCACAATGCTCTCTGCAAGCGTTGCTTTTTGTTTATCGGATTACCGTGCCCCTGGTGCATTGAGTTCTTCCTCCATCTCCAAATATGCGCCATGTATTAGTTCATGCCGTCAGAGCATTGATTCCTTCAGCCTCGGGAGGCTCGAGAGATGAAGTGACAGTATCATCTCTGCGTTTTTTATGATCCCAGTAAGAGACACCAGTATCGTTGGGATCACAAGCGACTTGTCACTCGAAGATATCCGCACAAAGAGGTCGATAGCGGCACCAACTTGAAAGATGAGACCGAGCATGTGCCGTCCCCAAATCGAATTGTCCTCCAAAGAGAAGATAGTGATGGTGTCCGGACCGCCAAGATAGACATGGCCACGGGCCGTGAACCTCCGATTCCGGTTCGTGGCCATGATGGAACCCGAGCCGGCCCTTGAAGGGGCGGTTTTGGTTCCGGTTCGAAACCTCCTATTCCGGACCGGTTCAAGGCCCGATTCCGGTTTTGAATTTAAAATTTAATTTTAAATAACGAATTATGAAATAAAAAAAAATAAATTATCAATTATAATTATAATCAAATTGTACATTGTAATCAAATTTGGGAGGAAAAAAAAAGGGAGAGGGAATGAGCTTGAACTTAATGAATTATTATTAAGCGCTTACATATCTTCTTGGGGACAGAAAAATCAAAGCCCATGTAGTTCTTTTACCTTTGATAACCCCAACTTACTTCATCGTCAATCGTCGCTACCCATTGTAGTACACGTGGCGGTGGTATCTCAACTATCATCATTGAAGAATTAGTTGTCTCAATCCAACTTTTTTTGTCGAAATTTAGCCTTTATCCAATCATGGACACAAGCTTGAGCCTCCATGGCATCCGGATTTAATCTTGAACGGCGGTCGTCCAAAATTAATCTTTCGGCGCTAAATGCTTGTTCAACTACAACTGTTGAAGAATGGGTTGTTAACATCTGTCTTGTGATGAGAGCAGGGATTGGGAATTGGGTTGAATGAGTCTTCCACCACTCAAGAATTTTGAAATATGCGCTGTGTTCAGAATCACGGAATTGAAAAACAATGGTTAAATAATTTTCTAATTCAAAAATATTACCTATTGCTCCCTTTTTATTTTTTTTGTCTATTAATGAGCAGATTGTACCCTCTACTAGATCTACTACTCTCCTCCCTTTGTGAGGCACTAGGTTGAAAAGATCCACTATCACCTAAACCATATTTACTACAAAATTCATTATATAATGCTATTATAACGTTTTTAACCTCTTATTGTATAGTTTTAATATCTACTGTTTCATTCAAATGTAAACAATCATAATAATAATCATTCAGATAATCATACAAACCATCTAATTTAGTACGTGGATCGAAAATAATAGCAACCAAATAAATAAGAGCAATGCGAGCATAATAATGTAGCCATTTTGCTTTCATTGCTATAATAGTCGGAGCTAATTGAACATCTTGCTCATATTCACAAAAAATACCAACAATGTTAACACACTCTATTACAAAAAGTTTTGCAAAGCCTTTTTTTGTTTTTTATAAACCCTAAAAAGTTCGCATTTAAGAGTAGTTCTCGGAACAGGTTTTGCTTATGGAGTACATGCGGTGTTGATAAAAAAATTTAAACCAAAATTTCCACCGGTAGTGAAAGGTAAATATTCAATGGTAACATATTGAGCTAATGTTTCTTTATAAAGTTCATAATTATAACGAAATAAAGGAGAATTGTTAATATTGGCATACTCGAAAATTTGTTGTTGCCTGGTGTTGATCCCCGCTTGCGTTGCATGTTTTTACGTCGGATGCCGACGGTATGTTCCAAAGCCGTCTCCTTTATTAAAATTGTATGATTTCGTACAATATTTACAGTTTATCTTGTACTTGTCTCCCCTTACATGTACCTTGTCGAAGTGTTGCCGTAAGTTGGATGTACTCTCCGGGGCTTGCCGTTCTGGCTCCTTTGCTGTCGACGTTTCTTTGACACCGGTAGGAGGATGAAAACTTTCTTGCGTTGCGATGTGCTCAACGTTGGGAACATAGTTGATATTATCATCTTCATCTACCCAATATATAAACTCACGAGGATCATATTGATCATGAGGTTGAGGATAATCGGATTCCCCCATCCCCATCGGGCTCTTTCCCCTGTCACCAACTCCGCTTCCACTTGCTATTTTTGTCAAAAAATTGAGCGGAAAGCCGATTCAGAAAATTGATAGAATTGAGCCGGGATTGAGCGGATTGAGAGAATTTAAGGAAATTTAAGAGAAATTGTGAGAAAAATGAAAGGGGAGAAATGGTATTTATAAGAAATTTAGAAGAAAAAAAATTGGGGGGTTGATAATTGCAACGGCCATAAGGGGGCGAAAGCTCTTTCCCCTTTTTTTGGGAGGCCGATTCCTAATTTTTTAAAATTGGAACCGGCCCATGAGCGGTCAAGCTTGTTCCGGTTCGGAACCACCGGTCCCGGTCAATGGGTCGGTTCCGGTTATTCCACGGGCCGGTTCTTGGCCCAAACCGGCCCGTGGCTATGTCTACACCAAGATGTAACAAGAGAAATGAGGACTATAATGCCAAAAGTGATATGTCTACTTTAGCTACATAAGCATACGAATTGCTTTGGTTATGAGAAATGAGCCCAATCCCGTATAGAATTACCGAGTCGACCATCAAGTAGGCCAACCACAAGAGGATACGATGCGGCGGTTCACTATTTCCTTCCTAACGGGTGCAAATAGAATGAGAAATACATGAAGCGAAAGGCTCAGCAGGATGGAACCTCGGATGTTCCATTTGTTCCACAAATCCGAAATAGAGCTAAATGCCATATTTTTGCTTAGTTTGAACTTTATCTATCCTCTTAACATACTTTTGACTTGTATAGGAGAGAATGGTGGGAGATGTCCTTGCTTGTTTGTAAGAAGGAAGAAAAGAATCTATTCAAGAATGCAAGAATGTAAAAGAAATCGTGAACCAACCATTCCGCGAATGAACGTAAGAAGGGTATCTTGTGCATCAAATGGTAAAAGAAAAGTATCTACATGATGTGTGGGACAAAAGGGAAGATAGTTGCATAGAGTGATCGGATAAAGCATTCACAATGGCTCAAAGCTACGAATAGTGACAGAGCGAAGGAAGTGGGAGAAGAGGAAAAGTAGACTCGCATCTCCTCTTTCAAGTTTGTAATCAAAGAACCAAAAAAAAAAGAGCATATTTTCCTCATGCAAGAGAAAATTCCCAAACTGAAATTCTCCCTTCGTGTGATGATTAGTGGCTACTTTGAAGAAATGAGCAGATTCCTAGTAGGGATCTCTTGCGGCGGGCATTGTGCTCCAATGGCTCTTTATAACAATCTGAAGATAGACAGAACAACATTCAACGCACAAAAAATATAAAATAAAACATTGAAGATCATAAACTTACCCTCCTTTAAGAAACGTATAAAAAAAGAACGACAAACTACATGCACTTTTCAGCAAAATTCATGACTATACCAAGGATCGTTGAGCCAAGTTCCTGGTCTCATAATCGCGTGCGTTTGCAAGATAGCACTGACAACATCGTGTAAGTATCAAAAATACACGACAAATCGCGTGCCTTGAAAAAAAATGTTCTCGTGA
The DNA here is from genome assembly GCF_020921035.1 of Rhodamnia argentea. NCBI lineage: Eukaryota > Viridiplantae > Streptophyta > Magnoliopsida > Myrtales > Myrtaceae > Rhodamnia > Rhodamnia argentea. Next base: position 25,930,762 of record NC_063150.1, on the reverse strand, counting down.
TGAACTATCAAACGTGAATATAGCGTTTCTCATAGACAGAGAATTTCGAACATTCATCCTCGACCTCCACCACATGCGCTCGCTTGAGCTCCCATCTTAAAACAGACGCAAATGAAGTCTCCTTTCAACAGTCAACTAGATAGACAGTGTATTTTCAGTTCTCATCCAACGGAAAAGTCGAGCTTTGCCAAAGGAAGAAAGGCGGTTAATTATAAACAGGCGGCTAGTATCTCAGCACCAAGACAGTGTGCATTCTCAGTTCTCATCCTATCTCTTCTCCACGCGCAACATCATCGTGCTAGACCTATCACCAACAGTTCTGTTCGCGCGAAACTCTGGCCACGGTAATGTCAGAGAACTTTCGACTGCACTGCTACACAAAGTTTCTCACCGCCGTCACCTTACAATTCACAGCCCTATTTCGTCGCAACCTAAACTAAAATCAAACTTCAGTTCTTATTTTTCAACTACCTCTTTACATTTTGGATATGCAGCCATGCGCGAGCAATGCTGCAGCTGTTGGGCTGGTGCTGTGTTCTTGCAGACAGTGTGTTCTTCAATTAGCAACGGATTTATTGGCAAAGCCGGACATAGCCTCGGCCTTTCAATTGCTACCAAATGATGCAGTCGAATCTTTTTGAGCCATCAGTTGGTTAACAATTCACATGTCTCCTACAACCAAACAAACATGAATGGTCAAACGAGATATGCCCACTTGTTAATAATTGAAGCTGAGATAAAACATTTACCATGTCTTCCTATCTCAGGATATTAGGCAGCTCAAAGAATGTCCTTTCATCAAAGCTACTGCAGAGAATAAGGGAAGATACTGTTAAGATAAGCCCCAATCGGGTTGGGAAGGTGACTTGGACGTAGTTTACTCACCGACTGTGGTGATCGTAATGGAGATGGGACAACAATCGCATGACTTCGGTTGTTAGAAATGGTGCGCTGGTAAGTCTCAAAAACAGAAATCTCACTCCTCATCGATCTATACATTTCTGATGCAGTTGTAAAGGATGAGTTGGAGCTTCCTCCTCCCGTTCTTAAGGATGCTGTCCTTGCAGCATTGGCACCTGCCTAGAGCAATCACTAGAAAGTTAGAAATCTATGACTTCAGATGACGTAAGAACAGGACATAACACGAAGAAGCAGCAGGAAGAGAGCATCAAACTTAAGATACAGAAAGTCATTAAATTCATTCTAGACGCAAGAATTCTTATGAAACGACAAATCCCATTACATGCATCTTCCTAAGACATGAGCTATTACAACTGCAAGAAAGAAAAATATGCAATGGTCATGAATCTAATCATGAGTGAAAACTAATGTCAATAATCTCTTGTTGCCTTAGACACTTCCCAAAAACCCCGAAATAGACATGTTCACAGTTAGGAATAATCAACAGACAAAAATAGTGAAAAAGAGCTAAAACAATCTGCCGTAAAGCAGCCAGATAACCAAAAAAGAGGGGAAGAAAGATTCATACATTACGCAAGTCTTTAACATGTACAATAATGATTGTTATATCATCCGTTCGGTTTTCATGAGCCAACCATTGTTTATATGATTCTCCAGCAATGGCAGCGCATGCATCTCTAGGATCAGGATAACTTGCTACCTGTATGAAGAAACGTGAATAAAATAAGTTCAGTGGAATATGGAAATATAAGATGCAAAGTAGTCCAATGTTCACGAGATCACCAGAATGATCCCATGTGAGGAGCTGACACAACAATTTCAGATATTGCACAACTTAAGTTTCAAATAAACACAGCAGAAACATACTTCCAATCACACACTGAAGTCCAGATGCTATGAGCAGTGCCTGCTAGTGGGCTGCTTACTTGTATACATTTCCACAAAATCAAAGTACAATGCCTTATTAGTCATCTAGTTTCAATAGCAAAATATATCCAATGTAGAAGCAAATTATGCATGAGATTGCTAGGTGACTGTGGAAAAAAAAGCTGGACAGTAAGGGGCATCATGGTTTTGACGAGGGTGCAGACGAAGTGGAGAATTACCTTAGATAAACTGTTATACGAGGGAAGACACTCAAATGGTAGATAAAACTAGTACAAGGCAAGGATGCGAAAGTAGAAGTGTGGTCAAGATGGTCAAGGCATCCATGAAGAACTGATGGTCCAAAAAGCTCAAATGGGACCTCCAGGAGATCGCAGAGGAGATATCCATGTTCGATAGGAAAGTCAAGTTGTAAGAAGTAAGTAGTTTGCGTGGATGGAATACTGCTTTTGATAGTCCCCAATTTTTTTTCTTACGATTTTTCCAACAAAATAGCAATCTGTTTTTGAGTTCCGATTTGCTTGGACCAATACATCATTTTCTTTTAGTTTTTCTGGGATCAGGAAAAAAGTTCAATGTATAGCACAATGAAATATCAAAAGGAAGAATAGCATGGTGAGTGTCAATGAATGCCTGCTACTTTCTGTATTTAAAAAAATTGTTATTTGTAGAATATGCCCTAGCAAAAGCATAACACTATATTCGGAGAATTGTAGGCATAAACATGCACGTAAGATTAGCAAGCATTAAGAAAACATAAAGATAGAGATGCAAAACAGATTCGTCAGTTTCTTCGTCCGGCTTTTGCTACTGCATTTGCCTCTTCCAGTTACAAAAATCCTCGAGTATGGTTTTGTTAGTCAACTTAAGTAGATAAAAAATAAACAAGAGCACAGTGTCAAAGTGCAAAGCAAAGGATGATGGCAAAGTTCTTTACAGTCGACTGCTCCAGATCATCCATTTTCCTAGTGCAGCAATATACACCCTAAGAGAGAATCATTCAATATCGATTTGTTGTTGGTGGGGTACGAGGACAGCAACAGATTGAACATATAAATAGAACAGCAACAAGATGCATTGGGTTGAAAATGGCTGCCAATCAATTAAGAATAGGAAGAAAAGCCTTACCATATCGACAACGGCTTGGCTAGAGAGAAACTCGAAAACTCCATCACTTGCAACAACAAAGAACAAATGATCAGGTGTGAGCTGAACCGTGGACACTTCAGGATCGGCAATCACACCAATTCTCCCAGCTGTACTATCTCCTACACTCCTCGTGAAGGCGGTGCCGGGATACCTTCCATTCTGAACCCACAGCCTCGGAGGATCACTGCCTCCACTCTCTTCATCACCCCATGTCTGTATATCAGGATCCTTTAGCCCATCCAATTGATCTTGGCTCAGAACCCTGGCTCCACAAAGCTTCACTCTCTCATACTCGTCTCGCCTAAACGGGGTTTGATCAGAGGACAAATTCTCAGCTAAAACTCTGTCGCCAACTTTAAGCGCGATAACTGCCCTTGAATCACCCACATTTGCAACAAGAAGCTTATCCCCAACAACAAGAACTGTAATAGCGGTAGTACCACTCATCGTGTCGTCTATCTCGCTATCAAGCAACTCGTGATTTGTCCTTACAAACGCCGAACTGTAGGCGTTAACAGGATCGTCCAATAGTCTAGGGTCATTTGCTAAGATATCCACCAATCTGTCCCCAACGAAATTGGAACACTGGGCACCAAATAGACCATGCCCATCAAACACACCAAAGAAATGGAGATTTGGGTTACCCTGAACTTGGGTCCGAATGCAAAAGCTATCTTCGTTTTCCTTGTCAGGCGAATCGGGGTAGTAACCACGCTGCGTCAGAACAGAGTACTCCAAACGAAAGTTGCGTGAAGGAACAGGCACACACTCTATGGACCTCTCGGTGAGTATGTGCTTTCCATGGACACTGAATTGACTCGCCTCTTGAAACTCCCGAGAATCAGAGTCGGAAGATCGTGGGCGGTGCCCACAACACTTCCCATGCGCACAGCCCATGAAGGATGACCCTTCAGGGAGGCCAAAAGCAAGAATTTCCCCACAGCAGACCACCTGTTTGATAAAAGTTCCGAAAAAAAAGACGGCCCACAAAAACTTCGGGTTCAGAGTCGCCTTTGTCCGCAACACCTCCAGAAAATCGGCAGATGGGCCCTCGCAGGAACGAACTCCGAACCTACTAACGTGGTCATGTCGCGCGGGTGGCAATACCCAGGAGCAGAATTCGGAAATGCAGCCAACAAACCCTCAAAGCAAAGACAGCTAAGCCGGCTTCTGTGAACAACGCAGTCTTGCTCGAGGGGTTTCCGAGAAAAGATGTCAAGATCGGCGTGGAACATCCACAATTCAACAAGCAAGGAACTTCGCTTATCACCACCAAAATTCAAGAAAAGCCACCGAATCAAATCCCAAAAAAACAGAGAGAGAGAGAGAGAGAGAGAGAGAGAGAGAGAGAGATAAGAAAAAGCGAGGAACTTTTCCGGCTGATCAGAGACGGCGACAGAGGGGGGTGTTTACCGAGGGAGCTGTAGTTGGCTCCGGGCGCAAGATCACGGCTCGAGAAGGGAGCAGAGCGGACTGAAGGCAGTTTAAAAAAACCAGCGAGAAAGAACGAAATTCAAAAGAGAAACGGCAGCGAAGAAGAGGAATTGAATGCGAACTTTTGGGCGTGAAAATGAACGACGAATGAATGATGATTCGATTCGAACTGGAGAGAGAGAACGAGAGAGAGAGGGAGGGAGGATCTCAGGATGCTACACGTTGCGTGCGTGAGTGGGTTTTGTCTTGTCCTCTCCGGCTCAGGAGCCCCATGGCCCCCTCTCCTCTCCTAGAACCCCTCTCACTCTCCTCTCCTCTCCTAGAACCCACACCCTCTCATGAAAATTTCCAAAAAGCAGAGGAACTTGAAAAAAAAAATGGAGCTTTGCTTTGATTCCTTGGCTTCTCTGTTTCAATTTTCAAATTTCAGTTGCCCGACTCTCTCTCTCTTTTTCCTTTTTGAACTTTCAAAAGTTTGTTATCTCCACGAAAATTCATGTATGACTCTTTGTTAAGTGGCCATCTAAATGGGCCATTAAGTACTTAGCCAGAACAATGTTGAAGTTACAACATACTTAACGTTCCTATGAAGCATGTAACTTGTATTTTGAAATTCGAATTTTCGAATAAATGCCAAACTTCTAAGGAAAAAATTCATGAAAAATCACAAATTATAACCATTGTAGTATATTTACCCTAAATTTTTTTTTTTGTGTTCAGCTTCCCTCTATGTAATTTGCGTCTTGTAAAGTTAATATGCTACTTACTTTACCAAAAAAAAAAAAAAATCTATTCAAAAACCCAAGATTGTAAAAGAAATAGTGAACCAACCATTCTGCGGATGAACATAAGAAAGGTATCTTGTGCATCGAATGGCAAAAGAAAAGTATCTTGCACATGATGTGTGGGACAAAAGAGAATATGGTTGCATAGAATGATCGGATAAAGCATTCACACCGGCTCAAAGCTACGAGTAGCGACAGAGCGAAGGAAGTGGGAGAGGAGGAAAACGTGCATTTGCATCTCCTCTTTCAAGTTTGGAAAAAAAAACAAGAGAGCATATTTTCCTCACGCAAGAGAAAATTCCCAAATTGAAATTCTCTCTTCGTGTGATGATTAGTGGCTACTTTGAAGAATTGAGTAGATTCCTAGTAGGGATCTCTCGTGGCGGGCATTGTACTCCAATGGTACTTGATAACAATCTGAAGATAGACAGAACAACATTTAACGCACATAAAAAAAAAATTGAAGATCAAAAACTTAGCCTTCTTTAAGAAACGTATAAAAAAAAAGAATGACAAACTAAATGCACTTTTCAGCAAAATTCGTGGCTATACCAAGGATCGTCGATCCAAGTTCCTAGTCTTGTAATCGCGCACGTTTGCAAAATAGCATTGACAATATCATGTAAATATCAACAATACACGAAAAATCATGTGTCTTAAAAAAAATGTTTATTTTTTTTTAAATGTTTATTTGAGTGCCAACTCCGGTGAACATCGCCGGAAATCCTACGTGACATCCCTTATAGCGCTTCATTCCCAGTCTGAAAATACTTATGTCTGCATGTATGAGTCTTGATACAGTAAGTTGAACCATCGACACATAACAATTCTCTTTTTTTCGCATTGAAAACTGTCCATGTTTTTGCATATTGCATGAAAGTTACGATGTGGAGCACATTCTCTGTCGTCGATTATCTTAAACCACAGCTAAATCGGATTATACATAACAAGCTTTATCTTTACGGGACGCAAAACATGGCTTTATTAGTGCATGCAGACGGACATGCTCATATCTTTTCCCCTTTGCCCTTCCCTTTTCTCTTATTCATTCATTTTGGTTCATTTGATTTTCACTTTTGTATATTGAATTGTCTACCTACACACACATATGTAAGAACATATTCCCATTAGCTATAGGGCGCGTATGGCAACTCTTCTACTTCATAAACCAACTTCTATCCTGAGGTTAATGTTTTCTACTTCCTGCTCCATAAGTTGATTTCTAATAAGAGAAAAGCAGTTGATATCGGGACAGAATTTCTGCTTCGAGAATAGAAATTCGTTTCGTTACGATTGAAAATTTCCACTTTTGGAATATCATTAACACAAAATCTTCTACGAAAAGTTATTGTCGGCGGCAAAAAAATTTCTACTTCATTTTTAATTTTAAAAAATAAAAAAAATATTATTTATTTTTTACTCCAGCAATGAGACACAGCAACTCGAAGGCGGCGGTGGGCGGAGGCGGGATTGGGAGAAAGATGAAAGTGAAAAGAAGCCGGAGTGATAGAGAAATTGATGTTGAGAGATTTTTACTGAAAAAGAAGTAACTTTTCTTAACTTTTGAAATTGGCTCAAAAACGACTTTCAAAAGTAAAAATTTACTTAAGAAATTATATTTACAAATGAATTTCTGCTCTAAAAGTACTTTTAGAGCAGAAATTTTTTTACAAAAATAGTACCATGCGCTCCCTATAAGGCTACAAAACCCTCATCAACCAGCTCTTTACCAATTCTTCTTCACTTTCCAAGCACAGCAACGACTGTTAACAAGAATTCCAATCGCCATCTTTCTCTTCACTGTTTGCAGAGATGAGCGACCCACTTCAAGAAAGATTTAAAAAAAAAAGGGGAGGGAGGGAGAGGTTGATCCACACGCCTGCTCACAAGCACGATCCGCACACACCTCGCCATCCTATCTTTTCGAGTTAGATAACTCTCCAGAAGCAAGAAAAGTCTGATGCATTGTCCATGGAGTCTTGTCAGCTTCCCCCAGCCTGGAAACGACGGGGGCTGTCTGCTACTTTTCAGCTTTGTCTCTCCTCCCGTTTGGAGGTTTTTTTCTTTAACGGTATGTGTGCAGGACACCCCACGTACGCTTCAGGAGCCTTGCGTGTCTGTAAAGAGGCTGTTTTGAGAAAAGGGTGGGAGAGAGTGATTTGATATTCCAAACGAGGATGCTGAAGAACTTTGCTTCATAGTTTAGAGAGAGGCTTTTTGGATAACAAAAGTAGGGGAAAAGTACACTAGAAGTGCCATAACTTGTGTACGGCGTTCACTTGAGTGCCATAACTTTCAAAACGTTCACTTAAGTGCCATAATTTTCAAAAATCGTTCACTTGAGTGTTACGTCGAAGGAAAATCGTTCACTTAAATGCTACAGTAACTTTTTCGGCGTGCCACGTCAACTTTCCGGCGTGCCACATTAGCTTTCCGACATCTACGGAAACTTTTCCGACATGCTACAGTAACTTTTCCGGCGTCTATAGTAACTTTTCCGATTGCCACGTCAACATGGCACTCAAGTGAACGATTTTTAAAAGTTATGGCACTTAAGTGAAAGTTTTGAAAGTTATGGCACTCAAGTGAATGCCGTACAAAAATTATGACACTTCTAGTGTACTTTTCCCCAAAAGTAGGGTTTCCCATTACCAAAGAGCCCCCCCACCAGTATTCTTCTTTCCCTATCTCTTTAACTTTAATAATCCTGACACATGCTTTCCATGTATCTCTTTCCTTTCCTTCTCGCTAGAAAGCTCTGACGTGTTTCTATAGTCTTCTTATTATCGAAAAAATTACAACAAAAAAAAAAGATTAAATTCAATTGTAAAATATTTAGAATTCTATTGATAAAATAAAAATTTAGGAATAAATTGGCATAATTATAATAAATTTAAAACTTTTTTTTTATAATCATCTCATATTTTCTGTTTGAAAATTCTTCATCTCCTTTTACTGGGATAGATTCATTGCATTTCTTGCTTTTCCTATTTTTGAAGCTCGACCAGTTTTCATAGGAATTTTTTTTTTTTTGGGTCGGAAGTTTTCATAGGATTCACAAGGTGGGAAAAAGATAAAGAAGAGTGGAACCAAAGGACCCTTATTAGGTGTTATAAATACGCATAAATTAAACAAAAAAAAAAAAGGTAAAAGGACACTTGAAATGCCAATATTTGTGTACGGCGTAGTGCCAATATTTTTTTTGGATCACTTAAGTGTCAATTTTGAAATTCTCTTCATTGGCATGATCGATGGGTCAAATGATATGGGGGACAAAGAGGAGATGGTTTCACAGAATGCAAAAGAAAGAGGCAGCATATTCTTCTCCCGCAAAGAGAAAAATTCCCAAATTGAAATTCTCTCATGGTGGTGACTAGTGACTGCTTTGAGGAATTGAGCAGAAGAACAATTTTAGCACGCGACAGTGGGAAAAAGAAGAATTTAGCATTTTCATAATCGAGATCTCTCATTGCGGATGATGTATTTTTTTCTCTAAAAATACTTTGACATTCAATTCATGGCTAATCGAATCATCTCTAAGTGCGAAACTTACGTGTGACGAGCATGTATTCGTTGGTAGGCAATTATTTTCATTAGCGATGAATACAGGGGAATTAATTAGTTAAAAGGGATTAAAAGCAGAATATTTTAAAGTCAAGTTCTGGAGGACTTAGAAAATTGAGCCTGGGGCATAGAGAAATTGTCCAAAAAGTTATAAATTTATTACAATTTTGCCAATTAGATCCTAAATCTTTTAATATTTTTCAATTGAATCCTAAATGTTTTCATGTTTTGCCAATTAAGTCCATTTGGACAATTTCGGCCAGAAATTGCTAACGTGGACGCTAGCCGACCGACAAGGCACGGTAGCGCTAACATGGATAAAATTTAATAGTATTTAATTTTTATTCAAATTTTTAATAGTTGTTAGTAATTTTTTTCTATTCTTCCATTCCCTTTACTTTTTTTATTTTTTTTATTTTTTGCCTTTTTCTCTTCCCTTCTTCCCTCCACTAGCCTCAAGTGAGGGCTGCAGAGCTCGTTGATTGCCGGCAGAGGGAAGAAGGGAAAGAAAAAAAAAAAAAAAAATTAAACGAGACCAAAAGAAAAGAAAAGAAAGAATAATAAATAAATAAAAATTTAAGAAAATAATTAAATTTTGTCCACGTCGGTGCCGATCATGCCACGTGTGATAGCCGGTGTCCACGTCAACGATTTCTAGTTAAAATTGTTCGGATGGACTCAATTGACAAAACGTGAAAAGATTTAGGAGTTAATTGGCAAAATTAAAAGGTTTATGATTGAATTGGCAAAGCTGTTTGACAAAAAAAAATTGGCAAGACTGCAATAAATTTAGGATTTTTTGGACAATTTTATCGCGAGAAAATTTTTTTTTCTTGATTATGGGAACTAATATTTACAGTAAAGATAATGGTCTTGATGATGCTCCTAAAAAATTATTAAGAACTAAATAGTAAGCTAAGCACCAATGGTGTATTTAGAGTCACGCTAAGTTTTAACTTAACTTTTAAAAACTTGAAACTTTCCAAACTAAAACATTTTATAATGTCATGAAATATATCGACTTTGACTTGTTGAATTTCTTTATTTACGTTTTCTAAGATTAAAACATTCTCATCTTTGCAAGATACACCATCTTTGCAAGAAACATCGGCCTGGTTGTGATCATCAACAACTTATCATTGGAGAATATATGGATGAAGACACAGATGGCAGCACCAACCTGGAAGATGACACTGAGCAGGTGTCGTTCCCAAAATGAATTGTACTCTAGAGAAAAGGCGGAGATGGTATCCGAACTGTCAAGATGTAACAAAAGAAATGAGGCCCAAAATGCCTAAAGTGGATGAATTGCACAAGTGGATGTAATAAGAGAGAGAAGCTGCATGAGTGGATGAATTGCCTTGGTTATGAGAGATGACGCTGATCGTGAATGCATCTATCCAGTTAACTATCAAATAGGCCAACCACAAGAGGAAAATGCTGCAGTAGTTCGCTACTTTATTTCTCTTTTCCCTCTAGGGTTTCCGGTGCTGCCAATAGTACTTCTTGACGGAGAGAGAGGGACCTTTCTCTCTCCCCTCCCCCCTCTCCCTCTCACCTTCCCTTTCCATTCCTCTACCTCTCTATCTCCCCATCTTCAAGATTTTTACTTTTTCGGCTTTTCTATCATACTTTGTTTTGTGAGTTTTGTGTGTAAATAAATTTCTGTAGCTGATCTTGGATGAACATGGGGACCAATTTCGCCATTCGTCCGATCGACAGCCATCGAGAAAGATGTTTGTGACATGACTTCACAAACTCTCCGAGATTAGACCGCTCTCCCCTACATATTTAGATTTAAGTTTAGATCCGAGGATTTTACTCTACCGTACTAAATCTAAATATAGATTTGGGAGTTTCTTACAGATATTTAGTTTGTACTCTTTTAACATATTGATGTTGTTATTACTGTTCGGCGATGGTGATAAAGACGTTGAAACCAAACGTGCATCATAAGACGTTGCAAATGGCACGAAGATCCCGGCGTGCGCTCATCACCGAATCTGACGATTGGCTGCCGAACTTTTACGTTGACATATATATTCTTAAAGGATGAGAATGCGTTTTTAGTTTTAGAGTGTGCTTTGTTATATGTTTTTTAGTATTCATTTTGTTATGCACTTATTTGGGATTTGATAGGCTTGCAATCCTTCTATATACCTTTCGAGTATAATTATGCTTAATGAATGGAAATTTTCTTTTTGTCGCTCTTGTCTATATAATTTATGTTTGTACAGGAGGAATAGTGAGAAATGTATATATATGTATTGAGATAATTCCTTACTTGTTTGTTAGAAAAAGAATCTATTCAAAAATTCAAGAAGGTAAAAGAATTGTAACCACCATCCATGAATGAACGTAAGTAAGCTACTTCATGCATTAAATGGTAGAAGAAAAATATCTCATCCATGATTAGTTCATTATGACGAAACTTCAAATGAAACATTCATTCGAGTGTATCCCAAACGGAGCTAAATACCATGTTTTTGCATAGTTTGAACTTTATCACTCCTCTGTACATAGTTTAGGTTTGTATAGTAGGGATAGTGAGGAATGTACCCACACATGTTAACATCCTTGCTAGTTTGTCAAAAGGTAAAGGAATCGTGAACCAACTACTCCGCAAATGAACACAAGCAGGGTATCATATACTTTTAATGGCAGAAGAAAAGTATCTCATGGACGAATAATACTTACTGCTTTATGTTGGGTTGATGTTTTATCATCGAATTGGTTTGATCTCAATTCTACTTGCACATCCATCCATTCTGCGCAGAAGAAAAGTATCTCATCCATGATTAGTTTACTGAAATGTTTGGTGATAGCACTTTTAAAATGGGATTATCCATTTGATCAAGATCAACAAAGGGAAAATTGATTGAATTATATAAAAAACATGAGTGGCATATTGGATATAATTACATGGCACAACTAATGTTTCTGGTCATGTCCTAGTAAGCAACAAACCACAATGATCATATTCAAGTGCATGACTAATGGGTCAAAATGAGGCGTGGGACAAACACGAGATGGTTTCCTAGAATGAGTTGATGAAGTAGAAAAGTACACTCACCATCTCCTCTTTGAAAATTTGGCTTCAAAGAACAGAAAAGTTGAAAAAGGAGAAGCAACTTCTTCTCAATCCACACATCTCTTGGGCCAAATTAATCCACCCAAAACAATTTGAGCGTTTTTTATTTGAATCCTGCTGGATGCACAAACCTTGCATCCAAAGGCTTATAAAATATGCCCCATGGAGGTTTGTAGAAACAACCGAAATGGGCCGTCAACAGCCAAACAAAGGTAAGAAGCTCTCCACCTTTGCTCAGCCCCCGCACATGTGCCTCCCTCTTGATATGACTTGCTGCATATGACGGCATCTCCACCCAAGCTCGCTCATCACCTCCCATTTCTTTTTCCCGAGACTTGCCATCCGTCGGGCCAATCCGAGCTCCTCACCGAGCACGGACATACAGAATTTGTGGGAAGGATAATCATACAATCTCTTGCATAGCTCTGTTGTATCCTTGGTCGCATCGCCGATGTGGTTCGATAGATCGAGCACCATGTCGGCTAATGTCATTTGGGCGACACCCGCCGCATCGGACACCATATCATGCTGATTGAGTAAAAGACACAGCATGTTGTCGGAGAGGGTCTTGCTGAATTCCCTTCTCTTGTTTCTTTCCGTGGGTTTCTCCATGTTGTACTAGATTTCACTAGCAATATGCCAGCACAAAATACTGGAGTCGTAACTAGCCTGGTTGACATGCCTTAAAAGATCGTCACCATCGACACCCCTCGGTCTATACGGGAGAAACAAATCACATCTACCCTCGTATATCTCCCTCACCTTTGTCTCATCAAAAGCGTACTCGGATTTATGTCTCACCTCCTTAGAGATAAAGATCCATAGATCCCGAATAGAAGGATTCTTGGACACCTACCTCGTATTCGCAATCTTGAATGTTTCCCTCAAACCACAAAGTCCAGCGATTGTCTCGCTAGCATGATGGAAATAAGAGATTATCTTCTCAGCCATAAGCCATGGAAAACTGCAAATATTAGAAAAAGCGGTGTTGCCCCAACTCTGATCATGCTTATGCAACTTTCTCGGACTCTCCTTCAAGAACTCGGATAAAAGGTTGCAAGTAGAGATGGATTTTGACCACCTTCGAAATATGAATGGTGTATCTAAGACATTATACATAGGGTTGTCGTTAGGCTCTGCTTTGCATTTCGTGGATTGGGGCTTCCTTAGGTTATCCGTGGTGGATAACAACCTGTGGAAAAATAAATCTATTTTAGCCGATCCTATGTTGTACCACTTGATTCCGGTAACAGTCGAATCGGAGAAATGAGCATGAATAGAGCTATCACATCAAGAGTTATCCCTCCGAAAATAAGGGAATAAGTAATATCCACATCAAGTTCACGGAGCCCCGTGCTCCTTCAAGCGATTGAACAAGATCAAAACCATTGCAAGGTCGGTGAAGGCTACGAAGAAGAAAATGTAGCTCCACTTGGAACACATTACCAGCCAAGGGTGTCAAAAAAGCCCAAATCGGCCCGACCCGACCCACAAATTCACCAAATTTTTCGGCCTTTTTGGGCTGGGCTTCATTACTATCCACGTAAGGCTCCGGCCGGGCCAGATCAAGCTTTTTTGACACCTACGTTTTCTTTTTAATTTATTTTCTTTTCACTTTTCTTTTTATATATTCTTTCATTTGACATACTTGTCAAGTGATTTTGGTTCTAAAAAAAAAAAAGAATTCGACCCGATCGGACCCGGCCCAAAAAGTTGGGGCATATGTAATTTAGGCTCGGGCCGGGCCGAGACTCGGCCCGACCTGGCCCGTTAACATCCCTATTACCGGCGCTTTCATGTGAGACACTTCGTACATAAAATTGAGTTCGACCGATATCACCCTCAATGCATCCATCACAGAAACCTTGTAGAAATAATTTCAACTCTTTTCGCGTTCATAATTTTTTAACATGATGTTGATGTTGATGATGTTTGCGTTCATAATTTTTGAATATGAGATCTCCGATGAAGACCTGAAATATTTGAAAGAAGTAGTAAGCATGCTTTATCACAATGCTCTCTGCAAGCATTGCTTTTTGTTTATCGGATTACCGTGCCCCTGGTGCATTGAGTTCTTCCTCCATCTCCAAATATGCGCCTTGTATTAGTTCATGCTGTTGGAGCATTGATTCCTTCGGGCTCGAGAGATGAAGTGACAGTGTCCTCTCCGCGTTTTTTATGACCCCAATAAGAAACACTAATATCGTTGGGATCACAAGCGACTTGTCACTCGGAGATATCCGCACAAAGAGGTCGATAGCGGCACTAACTTGAAAGATGAGACCGAGTATGTGCCGTCCCCAAATCAAATTGACCTCCAAAGAGAAGGCGATAATGGTGTCCGGACCGCTAAGATAGACATGGCAACGGACCGTAAACCACCGATTCCGGTTCGTGGCCATGATGGAACCGGAACCGGCCCTTGAAAGGGCGGTTCGAGTTCTAGTTCGGAACCGCCTATTCCGGGCTGGTTCAACACCCGATTCCAGTTCCAAATTTCAAATTTAATTTTAAATAATAAATTATGAAAAAAAAAGTAATAAATTATCAATTATAATTATAATCAAATTGTACATTGTAATCAAATTTGGAGGGAAAAAAAAGGAGAGGGAATGGGCTTGAACTTAATGAATTATCATTAAGCACCTACATATCTTCTTAGGGATAGACAAATGAAAGCCTATGTAGTTCTTTTACCTTTGATAAGCCCATCGTCAATTGTCGCTACCTGTTGTGGTACCCGTGGCGGTGGTATCTTAACTATCATCATTGAAGAATTCGTCGTCTCGACCCAACTCTTGTTGTCGAAATTTAGCATTTGTCCAATCATGGACACAAGCTTGAGCCTCCACAGCATCCGGATTTAATCTTGAACGGCGGTTATCTAAAATTAATCCTCCAGCGCTAAATGTTTGTTCAACTACAACCGTTGAAGAAGGGGTTGTTAAAATCTTTCTTGCGATGAGAGCGGGGATTGGGAATTGGGTTGAATGAGTCTTCCACCACTCCAGAATTTTGAAATCTGTGCTGTGTTCGGAATCACAGAACTCAAAAGCAATGGTTAAATAATTTTCTAATTCGAAAATATTACCCGTTGCTCCCTTTTGTCTTTTTTGTCTATTAATGAGCGGATTGTACCATCTACTAAGTCTACTACTCTCCTCCTTTTGTGAGGCACTAAGTTGAGAAGATCCACTATCACATAAATCATATTTACTACAAAATTCATTATATAATGCTGCCATAGCGTTTTTAACCTCTTCTTGTATAGTTTTAATACCTCTTGTTTCATTTAAATGTAAACAATCATAATAATAATCATTCAATTAATCATACAAACTATCTAATTTAGTACGTGGATCGAAAACAATAGCAACCAAATAAATAAGAGGAATGCGAGCATAATAGTGCAGCCATTTTGCTTTCATTGCTATAATAGTCGGAGCTAATTGAACATCTTGCTCATATTCACAAAAAATACCAGTAATGTTAACATACTTTATTACAAATAAATGCGTCATATGATAATAAATACCAAATAAAGTATAAGTTGCATCATTAAAAACTTTCAAAAAATCTAAAATTTTTTTGCAAACAACCCAATCTTGCGAGGGTAAAGTAATTTCAGAAACATTATTTGAAATAAACGTACATAATAGATCTTTATAAGCAAAAGATTGATGAAGCAACTCGTAGGTAAAATTCCAACGAGTCAGAACATCTTTTGGAAATCTTTTTGGTTTTTGTCCATGTGATTTGCAAAATCTGCCCCCATTCTTTCATAACTTGGGGACGACTCCATAAAAATTTAATTACTCTCTTTATTGGAGTGAGAAACGCCTCAATAGTTCGTAAACTATCTTGTATACATAAATTTAAAACATGGCAATCACATCTAATGTGAGAAAATTATCCGCCAAAAGAGAATTTACAAATATTTTCTAAATCGGGAATGGAAGCGGTATTTGCCACGGCATTGTCAAAACTATCTGAAAAAAATTTATGGAAAAAACCACCAAAAACCCTGAACTATGCCAATTGTGACACATTTACCCTAAACTTTTTTTTGTGACATCAAAAATCCCAAACTTTTACTCATGTAACACATTTACCCCAAACTTTTTCTTGTGACATTGAAAACCCTAAACTTATACCCGTGTGACATATTTACCCCAAATTTTTTTTTGTGACATCAAAAATCCTAAATTTATATTCGTGTGACACATTTCCTTCAAAAATTAGAGATAAATGTGTCATACGAATATAAGTTTGGAGTTTTTAGTGTCACAACAAAAAGTTTGGGGTAAATGTGTCACACAAGCACAAGTTTGGGGTAAATGTGTCACATGCGTACAAGTTTAGGGTTTTTTGTGTCACAAATAAAAGTTTGGGGTAAATGTGTCACAGCGGGCATAGTTTAGGGTTTTTGGTGGCTTTTCCCAAAAATTTATTAATCAAATTATATTATTTTAAAACTTGCTTAATTATTTTATAAATATTATTGGTAGTATAACTTTCATCAAACACTCAAAATGCAAGTACTCTTTTATGAATGTTCCAATCGTCACCTATCTAATAACATGTGATGACCATATAAGAATGAATTTGCCTAGGATCACTCCAAATGTTGCTACCTATATGCACACGTCCATTGAAATCCATAAAAAAGATTTGCAAAGCCTTTTTTTATTTTTTATAAATTCTAAAAAGTTCGCGTTTAAGAGTAGTTCTCGAAACAGGTTTTGCTTACGGAGTACATGCAATGTTGATCAAAAAATTCAAACCAAAATTTTCATCGGTAGTAAAAGGTAAATATTCAATGGCAACATATTAAGCTAATGTTTCTTTATAAAGTTAATCTTTATAACGAAATAAAGGAGAAGTATTAGTATTGACGTACTTAGAAATTTGTTATTGCCTTGTGTCGATTTCCGCTTACGTTGCATGTTTTTACATCAAATGCCAACGGTATGTTCTATAGCCGTCTCTTTTATTAAAGCCTTATGATTTCGTACAATATTTACGATTTATCTTGTACTTGTCTCCGCTTACATGTACCTTATCAAAGTGTTGCCGTAAGTTGGATGTACTCTCCTGGGCTTGCCATTCCGGCTCCTTTGCTGTCAACGTTTCTTCGACGCCGGTAGAAGGATGAAGACTTTCTTGCGTTGCGTCGTGCTCAACGTTGGGAACATAGTTGATATTATCATCATTATCTACCCAACATGTAAACTCACGAGGATCATATTGATCATGAGGTTGAGGATAATCGGATTCCCCCATCGGCATTGGGCTCTTTCTCCTATCACCAGCTCCTCTTCCACTTGCTCTTTTTGTCGAAAAATTGAGCGGAAAGCCAATTCAGAAAATTGACAAAATTGAGCCGGAATTGAGCGGATTGAGAGAATTTAAGAGAAATTGTGAGAAAAATGAAAGGGGATGAATGGTATTTATAGGAAATTTAGAAGAAAAAAAGTTGGGAGGGTTGATAATTGCAACGGCCATAAGGGGGAAAGCTCTTTCCCCCTTTTTTTGGGGGGGTGCGATTCCTAATTTTTTAAAACCAAAACCGGCCCATGAGAGGCCGGGCCGGTTCCGGTTTGGAATCGCCGGTCCCAGTCAATGGGCCGGTTCCGGTAATTCCATGGGCCGGTTCCGAACCCAAATTGGCCCGTGGCCATGTCTACGCCAAGATGTAACAAGAGAAATAAGGACCATAATGCCGGAGCTGATATGTCTACTTCAACTACATAAGCATACGAATTGCTTCGGTTACGAGAAATGAGCCCAATCCCGTATACAACTACCAAGTCAGCCATCAAGTAGGCCAACCACAAGAGGAAAATGATGAGGCAGTTCGCTATTTCCTTCCTAAGGGGTGCAAATAGAATGAGAAATACATGAAGCAAAAGGCTCGGCAGGATGGAACCTCGAGATGTTCCATTTGTTCCACAAATCCGAAATAGAGCTAAATGCCATGTTTTTGCTTAGTTTGAACTCTATCTATCCTCTTAACATACTTTTGACTTGTATAGGAGAGAATGGTGGGAGATGTCCTTGCTTGTTTGTAAGAAGGAAGAAAAGAATCTATTCAAGAACCCAAGAATGTAAAAGAAATCGTGAACCAACCATTCCCCGAATGAACGTAAGAAAGGTATCTTGTGCATCAAATGGCAAAAGAAAAGTATCTACATGATGTGTGGGACAAAAGAGAAGATGGTTGCATAGAATGATCGGATAAAGCATTCACAGCGGCTCAAAGCTACGAATAGCGGTAGAGCGAAGGAAGTGGGAGAAGAGGAAAAGTAGACTCGCATCTCCTCTTTCAAGTTTGGAATCAAAGAACAAAAAAAAAATAAAAAGAGAGCATATTTTCCTCGCGCAAGAGAAAATTCCCAAACTGAAATTCTCTCTTCGTGTGATGATTAGCGGCTACTTTGAAGAATTGAAAAGATTCCCAGTAGGGATCTCTCGCGGCGGTCATTGTGCTCCAATAGCTCTTTATAACAGTCTGAAGATAGACAAAACAACATTCAACGCACAAACAAAAAAAAGAAAACATTGAAGATCATAAACTTACCCTCCTTTAAGAAACGTATAAAAAAAGAATGACAAACTAAATGCACTTTTCAGCAAAATTCATGACTATACCAAGGATAGTCGAGCCGAGTTCCTAGTCTCGTAATTGCGTGCGTTTGCAAGATAGCACTGACAACATCGTGTAAGTACCAAAAATACACGAAAAATCGAGTGCCTTGAAAAAAATGTTCTCGTGATGAACAACTATCAAACGTGAAAATGGCGTTTCTCATAGACAGAGAATTTCGAACATTCATCCTCGACCTCCACCACATACGCTCGCTTGAGCTCCCATCTTAAAACAGACGCAAATGAAGTCCCCTTTCAACAGTCAACTAGATAGACAGTGTATTTTCAGTTCTCATCCAACGGAAAAGTAGAGCTTTGACAAAGGAAGAAAGGCGGTTAATTATAAACAGGCGGCTAGTATCTCGGCACGAAGACTGCGCATTCTCAGTTCCCATCCTATCTCTTCTCCACGCGCAACATCATCATGCCAGACCTATCACCAACAGTTCTGTACGCGGGAAACTCTGGCCATGGTAAGGTCAGAGAACTTTCGACTGCACTGCTACACAAAGTTTCTCACCACCGTCACCTTACAATTCACAGCCCTATTTCGTCACAAGCTAAACTAAAATAAAACTTCAGTTCTTATTTTTCAACTACCTCTTTACATTTTGGATATGCAGCCACGACGAGCAATGCTGCAGCTGGTGGGCCGGTGCTCTGTTCTTGCAGACAGTGTGTTCTTCAATTAGCAACGGATTTATTGGCAAAGTCGGACATAGCCTCAGCATTTCAATTGCTACCAAATGATGCAGTCGAATCTTTTTGAGCCATCAGTTGGTTAACAATTCACATGTCTCCTACAACCAAACAAACATGAATGGTCAAACGAGATATGCCCACTTGTTAATAATTGAAGCTGAGATAAAACATTTACCATGTCTTCCTATCTCAGGATATTAGGCAGCTCAAAGAATGTCCTTTCATCAAAGCTACTGCAGAGAATAAGGGAAGATACTGTTAAGATAAGCCCCAATCGGGTTGGGAAGGTGAATTGGACGTAGTTTACTCACCGACTGAGGTGATCGTAACGGAGATGGAACAACAATCGCATGACTTCGGTCGTTAGAAATGGTGCGCTGGTAAGTCTCAAAAACAGAAATCTCACTCCTCATCGATCTATACATTTCTGATGCAGTCGTAAAGGATGAGTTGGAGCTTCCTCCTCCCATTCTTAAGGATGCTGTCCTTGCAGCATTGGCACCTGCCTAGAGCAATCACTAGAAAGTTAGAAATCTATGACTTCAGATGAAGTAAGAACAGGACATAATACGAAGAAGCAGCAGGAAGAGAGCATCAAACTTAAGATACAGAAAGTCATTAAATTCATTCTAGACGCAAGAATTCTCATGAAACGACAAATCCCATTACATGCATCTTCCTAGAGACATGAGCTATTACAACTGCAAGAAAGAAAAATATGCAATGGTCATGAATCTAATCATGAGCGAAAACTAACGTCAACAATTTCGTGTTGCCTTAGATACTTCCCAAAAACCCCGAAATAGACATGTTCACAGTTAGGAATAATCAACAGACAAAAATAGTGAAAAAGAGCTAAAACAATCAGCCATAAAGCAGCCAGATAACCAAAAAAGAGGGGAAGAAAGATTCGTACATTACGCAAGTCTTTAACATGTACAATAATGATTGTTATATCATCCGTTCGGTTTTCATGAGCCAACCATTGTTTATATGATTCTCCAGCAATGGCAGCGCATGCATCTCTAGGATCAGGATAACTTGCTACCTGTATGAAACGTGAATAAAATAAGTTCAGTGGAATATGGAAATATAAGATGCAAAGTAGTCCAATGTTCACGAGATCACCAGAATGATCCCATGTGAGGAGCTGACACAACAGTTTCAGATATTGCACAACTTAAGTTTTGAATAAACACAGCAGAAACATACTTCCAATCACACACTGAAGTCCAGATGCTATGAGCAGTGCCTGCTAGTGGGCTGCTTACTTGTATACATTTCCACAAAATCAAAGTACAATGCCTTATTAGTCATCTAGTTTCAATAGCAAAATATATCCAATGTAGAAGCAAATTATGCATGAGATTGCTAGGTGACTGTGGAAAAAGAGCTGGACAGTAAGGGGCATCATGGTTTTGACGAGGGTGCAGACGAAGTGGAGAATTACCTTAGATAAACTGTTATACGAGGGAAGACACTCAAATGGTAGATAAAACTAGTACAAGGCAAGGATGCGAAAGTAGAAGTGTGGTCAAGATGGTCAAGGCATCCATGAAGAACTGATGGTCCAAAAAGCTCAAATGGGACCTCCAGGAGATCGCAGAGGAGATATCCATGTTCAATAGGAAAGTCAAGTTGTAAGAAGTAAGTCATTTGCACGGATGGAATACTGCTTTTGATAGTCCCCAATTTTTTTTCTTACGATTTTTCGAACAAAATATCAATCTGTTTTTGAGTTCCGATTTGCTTGGACCAATACATCATTTTCTTTTAGTTTTTCTGGGATCAGGAAAAAAGTTCAATGTATAGCACAATGAAATATCTAAAGGAAGAATAGCACGGTGAGTGTCAATGAATGCCTGCTACTTTCTGTATTAAAAAAATATATATATTTGTAGAATATGCCCTAGCAAAAGCATAACACTATATTCGGAGAATTGTAGGCATCAACATGCACGTAAGATTAGCAAGCATTAAGAAAACATAAAGATAGAGATGCAAAACAGATTCGTCAGTTTCTTCTTCCTGCTTTTGCTACTGCATTTGCCTCTTCCAGTTACAAAAATCCTCGAGGAGTATGGTTTTGGTAGTCAACTTAAGTAGATAAAAAATAAACAAGAACACAGTGTTGAAGCGCAAAGGAAAGGATGATGGCAAAGTTTTTTACAGTCGACTGCTCCAGATCATCCATTTTTCTAGGGCAGCAATATACACCCTATGAGAGAATCATTCAATATCGATTTGTTGGTGGTGGGGTACGAGGACAGCAACAGATTGAACATATAAATAGAACAGCAACAAGATGCATTGGGTTGAAAATGGCTGCCAATCAATTAAGAATAGGAAGAAAAGCCTTACCATATCGACAACGGCTTGGCTAGAGAGAAACTCGAAAACTCCATCACTTGCAACAACAAAGAACAAATGATCAGGTGTGAGCTGAACCGTGCACACTTCAGGATCGGCAATCACACCAATTCCCTCAGCTGTACTATCTCCTATACTCCTCGTGAAGGCGGTGCCCGGATACGTTCCATTCTGAACCCACAGCCTCGGAGGATCACTGCCTCCACTCTCTTCATCACCCCATGTCTGTATATCAGGATCCTCTAGCCCAACCAATTGATCTAGGCTCAGAACCGTGGCTCCACAAAGCTTCACTCTCTCATACTCGTCTCGCCTAAACGGGGTTTGATCAGAGGACAAATTCTCAGCTAAAACTCTGTCGCCAACTTTAAGCGCGATAACTGCCCTTGAATCACCCACATTTGCAACAAGAAGCTTATCCCCAACAACAAGAACTGTAATAGCGGTAGTACCACTCATCGTGTCGTCTATCTCGCTATCATGCAACTCGTGATTTGTCCTTACAAACGCCGAACTGTAGGCGTTAACAGGATCGTCCAATAGTCTAGGGTCATTTGCTAAGATATCCACCAATCTGTCCCTAACGAAATTGGAACACTGGGCACCAAATAGACCATGCCCATCAAACACACCAAAGAAATGGAGATTTGGGTTACCCTGAACTTGGGTCCGAATGCAAAAGCTATCTTCGTTTTCCTTGTCAGGCGAATCGGGGTAGTAACCACGCTGCGTCAGAACAGAGTACTCCAAACGAAAGTTGCGTGAAGGAACAGGCACAAACTCTATGGACCTCTCGGTGAGTATGTGCTTTCCATGGACACTGAATTGACTCACCTCTTGAAACTCCCGAGAATCAGAGTCCGAAGATCGTGGGCGGTGCCCACAACACTTCCCATGCGCACAGCCCATGAAGGATGACCCTTCAGGGAGGCCAAAAGCAAGAATTTCCCCACAGCAGACCACCTGTTTGATAAAAGTTCCGAAAAAAAGACGGCCCACAAAAACTTCGGGTTCAGAGTCGCCTTTGTCCGCCACACCTCCAGAAAATCGGCAGATGGGCCCTCGCAGGAACGAACTCCGAAGCTACTAACGTGGTCATGTCGCGCGGGTGGCAATACCCAGGAGCAGAATTCGGAAATGCAGCCAACAAACCCTCAAAGCAAAGACAGCTAAGCCGGCTTCTGCGAACAACGCAGTCTTGCTCGAGGGGTTTCGAGAAAAGATGTCAAGATCGGCGTGGAACATTCACAATTCAACAAGCAAGGAACTTCACCTATCACCACCAAAATTCAAGAAAAGCCGCCGAATCATATCCCAAAAAAACAGAGAGAGAGAAGAAAAAGCGAGGAACTTTTCCGGCTGATCAGAGACGGCGACAGAGGGGGGTGTTTACCGAGGGAGCTGTAGTTGGCTCCGGGCGCAAGATCACGGCTCGAGAAGGGAGCAGAGCGGACTGAAGGCAGTTAAAAAAAACCAACGAGGAAGAACGAAATTCAAAAGAGAAACGGCAGCGAAGAAGAGGGATTGAATGCGAATTTATGGGCGTGAAAATGAACGACGAATGAATGATGATTCGATTCGGACTGCAGAGAGAGAGAGAGAGAGAGAGAGAGAGTGAGGATGGATCTCAGGATGCTGCACGTTGCGTGCGTTGAGTGGGTTTTGTCGTCCTCTCCGGCTCAGGAGCCCCATGGCCCCCTCTCCTCTCCTCTCCTCTCCTAGAACCCACACCCTCTCATGAAAATTTCCAAAAAGCAGAGGAACTTGAAAAAAAAAAAAAAATGGAGCTTTGTTTTGATTCCTTGGCTTCTCTGTTTCAATTTTCAAATTTCAGTTGCCCGACTCTCTCTCTCTTTTTCCTTTTTGAACTTTCAAAAGTTTGTTATCACCACGAAATTCATGTATGACTCTTTGTTAAGTAGCCGTCTAAATGGACCGTTAAGTATTTAGCCAAAACAATATTGAAGTTGCAACATACTAAACGTTCCTATGAAGCGTGTAACTTGTATTTTGAAATTCGAATTTTCGAATAAATGCCAAACTCCTAAGGAAAAAAGTCACGAAAAATCACAAATTATATCCATTGTAGTATATTTACCCTAAAAAATTTGTTCGTGTTCGGCTTACCTCTATGTAATTTGCACCTTGCAAAGTTAATATGCTACTTACTTTACCCAAAAAAAAATAAGAATCTATTCAAAAACCCAAGAATGTAAAAGAAATCGTGAACCAACCATTTTGCGAATGAACATAAGAAAGGTATCTTGTGTTAGACATGGCCACATTGGGCAACGGGCTCGAAACCGGCCCGTTGACCGGGCCAACGGTTCCGACCCGTTTATTAAAAAAAAAAAAAAGCCATGGTGGCCCGGTGTTGGCTCTTTGCCCCATGGCGGGCCTGGCCTACCCTCCCAACCCAAAAAAAGAGCAACGGCTCTTTGGGCAATGGCCCAAAGAGCTGTTGCACTTATAGGCTGCAATTGCAACTTGCAACGGCCAAATTGGCCGTTGCTTTTTTTTAAAAAAAAATTGATTTGTTTTTAATTCTTCTCTATAAATACTTATCATCTCCCTTTCATTTTTCTCACAATTCCTCTCAACAATTTTCTCAAATTTTCTCAATTCTCTCAAATTCTTTCAATCCTCTCAATTCTCTTAATTCCCTCTCAATTCTCTCTCAATCGAATTTCCGATCAATTCGCTCAAAAATAGCAAGTGGAAACGGAAATCTTGGAAAGGGCAAGATGACTATGGGAGATTCCGAGTATCTCATTCTTGAATATAATCCTCGTGAGTATGCATGTTGGGAAGACAAGGACGATAATATCAACATTATTCCGATTCCGAACGTCGAGCACATCCCAACATAAGAAAGTCTTCATCCTCCTACGGGTGTCGAAGAAACGTCGACGGCAAATGAGCGAGAACGAAAGGGCCGAGATAGTACATCCGACTTGTAGCTGTACTTCGACAATGTACGTGATGAAAGCGAAGGTAAGTATAATATAAATTGTAAATATTGTTTGCAAACATACAAATTTACGAAAGGAGACGACTACGAAACAATACATCGGCATTTGACGAAAAAACATCAAATGCAAGTGGGGATCGACACTACGCAACAACAAATTTCCGGGTACACTAATTCTAATCCTCATCCTTTATTCCGTTACAACGATGCACTTTATAAACAAACATTAGCTGAATATGTTGCCCTTGATCATGCTCCGTTTACTCTTTTGGTGAAAACTTTAATTCGAAATATTTGATAAATACTTTGCGTTGGTTTTTGCAAGCACCAACTATTCCAAAAAGTATTCTTAAACGTGAACTTTTTCATCTTTATAAAAAAGGAAAAAAAATCTTTAGCAAAATTTATTGCGGAATTCAATGGACATGTACATTTAGGTAGGGATATTTGGAGTGATCCTTGGCAAATTCATTCTTATATGGGTGTCACGTGTCATTGGATAGGTGATGATTGTACCATTCAAAAAAGACTTATTGTATTTCGAGTTTTTGATAAAAAAAACAACATTCGGCTCATAATATTTATAGAATAATTAGGCAAGTTTTAGAAAAATATAATTTGATAAATGAAGTATTTTCACTTGGTTTTGATAATGTCGCCGCAAATACCACTTCCATTCCCGAATTAGAAAATATTTGCAAACCTTTTTTTGGCGAACAATTTTTTAACATTAGATGTGCTTGCCATGTTTTAAATTTATGTGTACAAGATTATTTACGAACTCTTGACACTTCTCTTGCCCCAATAAAGGCTGCAATTTAATTTTTATGGAGTCGTGCCCATTTTATGAAAGCATGGGAAAAATTTTGTAAACAACATGGGAGAAGGGCAAAAAGGTTTCCAAAAGATATTCCGACCCGTTGAAATTCTACCTACGAGTTGCTTCGTCAAATTTTTTATTACAAAGATTTATTATGTATGTTTATTTCGCAAAATATTCCCGAAATTACTTTACTTCCACAACATTGGGACGTTTGCAAAAAATTTTTAGATTTTTTGAAAATATTTAATGATGTTACTAATACTTTATTTGGTATTTATTATCCTACTACACATTTATTTTTAATATAGTGTGTTAATATTGGTAGCGTTTTTAGTGAATATGAAAAAGATACTGAATTAGATCGAATTATTTTAGTAATGCGAGAAAAATGGTTGAATTATTATTTCTAAATTCCTCTTGTCTATTTAGTTGGTATTGTTTTTTATCCACGTATTAAATTAGATGGTTTATTAAATTATTTGAATGTGTATTATCATGATTGTTTACATTTGGAAGATTCAATAGATATTTCAAATATATAAGGAGATGTTAAAGAATCTATAATAGTATTATATGGAGAATTTTGTAGTAGATATGGTTTAAGTGATTATGGATCTTTACAATCCATCGCCTCACGTAGCGAAGCTGGTAGTTCACTTAGTATATGGTACAATATGCTCAAGAGTAGGCAAAAAAAATAAAAAGGGACAACAGGTAGCATTTCTGAATTAGAAAAATATTTAACCATTCAATTTGAGTTTCATGATGCGGAACATAGTACAGATTTCGAAATCCTAAAGTGGTGGAAGAGTCACTCAATCGATTACCCAGTTCTTGCCCTCATCGCTCGCCGGATATTAACAACCCCTTCTTCAACGGTTGCGATTGAACAAGCATTTAGCGCCGAAGGATTAGTTTTGGACTCTCGCTGTTCAAGATTAAGCCCGGAGTCCGTGGAAGCTCAAGCTTGTGTCGACGATTGGACGAAAGCTAAATTTCGACACCAAGAGCTGGATCGAGAACACGAATTTTTTAATGGGGATTGTGGAGATACCACCGTCACGGGTATCACAACGGGTAGCAACGATTGACGATGAGGTAAGTTGGGGTTATCAAAGGTAAAAGAACTACATGGGCTTTGATTCTTCTATCCCCAAGAAGATATGTAGGCGCTTAATGATAATTCATTAAGTTCAAGCCCATTCCTCCTCTCTCTCTTTTTTCCCCACATTTTATTACAATGTACAATTTGATTATAATTTATAATTTATTATGTTTATTTTATTATTTGTTATTTTAAAAATTAAAATTAAAAAACAGAATCGGAGTCGGCCCGAGAACCAGCCCAGAACCGAAACCGGCCCGGAACTACCGATTCTCGAATCGGAACCGGTGATTCCGATGAACCAGCCATGTCTATCTTGTGCATCAAATGGCAAAAGAAAAGTATCTTGCACATGATGTGTGGGACAAAAGAGAAGATGGTTGCATAGAACGATCGGATAAAGCATTCACGCCGGCTCAAAGCTACGAATAGCGACGGAGCGAAGGAAGTGGGAGAGGAGGAAAAAGTGCATTCACATCTCCTCTTTCAAGTTTGGAATTAAAAAAGAAAAAGAAAAAAAAAGAGAGCATATTTTCCTCAAGCAAGAGAAAATTCCCAAATTGAAATTCTCTCTTCATGCGATGAGTAGTGGCTACTTTGAAGAATTGAGCAAATTCCTAGTAGGGATCTCTCGTGGCGGGCATTGCACTCCAATGGCACTTGATAACAGATCGAAGATAGACAGAACAACATTTAACGCGCATAAAAAAAAATTGAAGATAAAAAACTTACCCTCCTTTAAGAAACGTATAAAAAAAAGAATGACAAACTAAATGCACTTTTTAGCAAAATTCATGGCTATACCAAGGATCATCTATCCGAGTTCCCGGTATCGTAATCAAGCACGTTTGCAAAATAGCACCGACAATATCATGTAAGTATGAACAATACACGAAAAATCACGTGTCTTGAAAAAAAAAATGTTTATTTGAGTGCCAACTCCGATGAATATCGCCGGAAATCCTACGTGGCATCCCTTATAGCGCTTCATTCCCAGTCTGAAAATACTTATGTCTGCATGTATGAGTCTTGATACAGTAAGTTAAACCATCGACACATAACAATTCACTTTTTTTCGCATTGAAAACGGTCCATTTTTTTGCATATCGCATGAAAGTTACGATGTGGAGCACATTCTCTGTCGTCGATTATCTTAAACCATAGCTAAATCGGATTATACATAACAAGCTTTATCTTTACGGGACGCAAAACCTGGCTTTATTAGTGCATGCAGACGGACATGCTCATATCTTTTCCCCTTTGCCCTTCCCTTTTCTCTTATTCATTCATTTTGGTTCATTTGATTTTCACTTTTGTATATTGAATTGTCTACCTACACACACATATGTAAGTACATATTCCCATTAGCTATAGGGCGCGTATGGCAACGTTTTTATTTCAAAAACCAACTTCTATCCTGAGGTTAATGTTTTCTACTTCATGCTCTAGAAGTTGATTTCTAATAAGAGAAAAGCGGTTGATACCACAACGGAATTTCTGCTTCTAGAATAGAAATTGGTTTCATAACGATTGAAAATTTCCACTTTTGGAACATTATTAACACAAAATCTTCTACGAAAAGTTATTGTCGGCGGCAAAGAAATTTCTATTTCATTTTTAATTTTAAAAAATAAAAAAATATATTTTTATTTTTTTACTCCAGCGATGAGACATAGCGACTTGAAGGCAGCGGTGGGCGGAGGCGGGATTGGGAGAAAGATGAAAGTGAAAAGAAGCCGAAGTGATAGAGAAATTGATGTTGAGAGATTTTTACTAAAAGAGAAGTAACTTTTCTTAACTTTTGAAATTGACTCAAAAACGACTTTCAGAAGTAAAAATTTACTTAAGAAATTATATTTACAAATGAATTTTTGTTGTAAAAATACTTTTAGAGCAGAAATTTATTTACAAAAATATTACCATGCGCTCCCTATAAGGCTACCAAACCCTCATCAACCAACTCTGTACCAATTCTTCTTCACTTTCCAAGCACAGCAACGACTGTTAACAAGAAATCCATTCTCCACCTTTCTCTTCACTGTTTGCAGAGATGAGCGACCCACTTCAAGAAAGATTTAAAAAAAAAAAGAAAGGGAGCGAGGGAGAGGTTGATCCACGCGCCTGCTCACAAGCACGATCCGCACACACCTCGCCATCCTATCTTTTCGAGTTAGATAACTCTCCAGAAGCAAGAAAAGTCGGATGCATTGTCCTTGGAGTCTTGTCAGCTTCCCCCAGCCTGGAAAAGACGGGGGCTGTCTGCGACTTTCCAGATTTGTCTCCCCTCGGGTTTGGGGGTATTTTTCTTTAACGGGATGTTGTGTGCAGGACACCCCACGTACGCTTCAGGAGCCTTGCGTGTCTGTAAAGAGGCTGTTTTGAGAAAAGGGTGGGAGAGAGAGATTTGATATTCCAAACGAGGATGCTGAAGAACTTTGCTTCATAGTTTGGAGAGAGGCTTTTTGGATAACAAAAGTAGGGTTTCCCATTACCAAAGAGCTCCCCCACCAGGATTCTCGTATCTCTTTAACTTTAATAATCCTGACACATGCTTTCCATGTATCTCTTTCCTTTCCTTCTCGCTAGAAAGCTCTGACGTGTTTCTATGGTCTTCTTATTATCGAAAAAATTACAACCAAAAAAAAAAAAAAATTCAATTCAATTGCAAAATATTTAAAATTCTATTGATAAAATAAAAGTTTAGGAATGTGTGCCTTTTGTAGGCGCAGGCCGGACTCGGTAGATCATCTCTTTTTTAGGTGTAATGCCACTAGTACCTTTGCACTATCTTGGGCAGAGAAGTGTAACCTGGTGTGGCGCAATCGTGCATGGCAGGATAATCTTCGGTGGGCTATTCAGCATACTAGTAGCTGCCACTTTTATCAGCGCATTGCACGGTTCTATTTTGGTGCCCTTTTTCATATCATTTGGACCGAACGCAACCATATTCTCTTTAGAGAGTGCTCCTTCTTCGGGCCGGCATTTATGAAACATCTTGAAAAGGTCATCAAGGATAAGACCCACACTTTTGATCGGGTGGAGGATAGCCCTCGTAATCGGCAGATGCAAGTCAATTCGGGTATTTCATTGTCTATTTTTTATTGGGGGGCTGTTGGTCAGCTATGCTGGCATGAGTTTGCCTTGTGTAATAAATTGCGCACGCGACATAGCCTTGTTCTTTGTTTAGCTATAACACATTTGCACCCGTCGTGACACCCCCAAGTGTCGCCACGAGTACGAGGATTTTGTGTTCGGCTTCCCTCTATGTAATTTGCGCCTTGAAAAGTTAATATACTACTTACTTTAACCCAAAAAAAAAAATCTACTCAAAAACCCAAGAATGTAAAAGAAATCGTGAACCAACCATTCTGCGAATGAACATAAGAAAGATATCTTGTGCATCAAATGACAGAAGAAAAGTATCTTGCACATGGTGTGTGAGACAAAAAGAAGATGGTTGCATAGAATGATCAGATAAAGCATTCACAGTGTCAAAACTACGAGTAGCCACAAAGCGAAGGAAGTGGGAGAAGAGGAAAAAGTACATTCACATCTACTCTTTCAAGTTTGGAATAATTAAAAAAAAAAAAAACAAAGAGAGCACACTTTCCTCACAGATCACGCAATAGAAAATTCCCAAATTGAAATTCTCTCTTCGTGTGATGATTAGTGGCTACTTTGAAGAATTGAGCAGATTCCTAGTAGAGATCTCTCGCGGCGGGCATTTTACTCCCATGGCACTTTATAACAGTCTAAAGATAGACAGAACAACATTCAACACACATACAAAAAAAAAATAAAACAATGAAGTTCTAAAACTTACCCTCCTTTAAGAAACGTATAAAAAAAAGAATGACAAACTAAATGCCCTTTTTAGCAAAATTCATGACTATACCAAGGATCGTCGACCCGAGTTCTTGGTCTCGTAATCGCGCACGTTTGCAAGATAGCACTGAAAATATCATGTAAGTATCAACAATACAAGAAAAATCACGTGTCTTGCAAAAAAGAAAATTATTTTTTTAAAAACGTTTATTTAAGTGCCAACTCCGGTGAACATCACCGGAAATCCTATATGGCGTCCACATGGCTTGCCGGAGGATCCCGGTCAACAAAAGAAAAGCCAAAAATTGAAAAAAAAAATTCACGTAATATTAGAAAAATTTTAAAAAAAAAGCTAAATTAATAAAAAAAAATAAGCTAGAAAATAATATATATATATATATATATATATATATGTATTGAAGTCAAATGTTGGCAGGGGCGAGCGCTTGCACGGCCCTCATTGCTGCAGCAACCGATATATGTTTTTTTTTTTTTAATTTTACCTTATTTTTTAGTTATTTATCTTTTTTTCAATTTTTTTCAATATTAAGTGGAAATTTTTTTAAATTTTTTCCTCTCTTTTTTTGCCATGTGTATTGCCTTTTTTTTTTAAAAAAATCCACGTAATATTAAAAAATTAATTAAAAATACCACGTGTCTTGTTTGGTTGGAATTGTCAATTAAGTGATTTTTTTTTATCGAAATTGGCCCTTAAGTGATCGTTTTTTCTCTAATTTGGCACTTAAATGATCAAAAAAAAATTATTGGCACCAAAGTGAGCGTCGTATACAAATATTGACACTCCAGGTGTCCTTTTGCCAAAAAAAGTACCAAAAAAGTCACAAATCTATTGCATTGAGATCAATTTAGTCCTAATCCTTCAATGCGGTTCATCCGGGCAATTCGATTAAACCGATGACAGTGCATGAATTTGAAAAATTTGTCACATTTGGTTGGCTGTCTTAAAACAACCAAATGAAAAAATAATTGGCCACATATAAATCTGATTTTTTGGCATGCATGTTGATATTAGCATATATAGGCGAAAATATAAAAGACAAATTTTTCGGAATATTATTTAAAGAGGCACAACGGATCTATTAGAGTTGTGCATTGTTAAATAATTTATAGCATGTGTTCACTTTTATGATTGATATTTCATTCGAGAATATTCTGTCTTGGCTAGTCGTTCTTTTGGTTCTAGGAATAGCTCCACTCCGATCTAATTCTTCAAAGAACAAAGACGTAATCTTTGTAATGTCTTGTGTTGTACTTCCGATGAGCCGATTGATGTTACAGAAAAGACTTGGTTGCACTGTTTTACGCGAATTATAAACCGGGAGATTAAACGATAATGATTCGATGCTTTAGTTCGTCTAAAATGGCACAATCCAACTTATCAAGATCGACAAAGAGAAAATTGGTGGAATTTTCTAAAGTGTATTGAGGGACTAATGTTTGTGGTCATGTCATAACAAACATAAGAATCATCTTCATTGGTGTGACATCCTGAATTCCGACCCACTTTCGAAGCTTTGAATAAATGAAAGGTCTCATTGATGTATTTCAGTCTAATCTCACTCGGAGTTGATCCCTCTTGAGCAGACTAACCAAATGGGAATGGCTAGCTAGGAAAATCAAGTACGTGGACCTAAGAACTTGATCCTGGATTGACTCTTTGGCCATGAAAATTGTCGAGGGAATATTCTGGACCAATATAGGCCGATCCTAGAATGATTAAGGAACGATTTGGATAATACCCTACGCTTGGATCACGGGTGATTCCGTTTGACCTCGTATGGGTTCCGAACGTCCCTAAATTATTTTCTAACGATCGTGTCCATTGGGACTAGTAATTGACCCTCGCAATTGAATGACAACCAAAGTCGCCATGGCTCGAGAAGTTCTTAAACGTGGTTTTAATCACGGGTCGATACGCGTAACTCCTAAAAGCCGCCCGTTAGTTTGAGATACGCTGAAAATTCTATTGATCGAGATTGATCGCGAATCGAGCTTCAAAATTTGATGTCGGACTTTCAGTGGTCTCAATAAATAAAATTTTTGACGTTTCCTCATCCTGTGTCCTATTCCTTCGCGGTTAGCCCCAAAGAGGTTCAGGAAAACTATATTTGGACTGGAAATGGGAAAGGACCCATTTGCCCTCGAAAAATACCCCATTTTTCACTTGGAGCGAAGGGTATTTTGGTCATTTTTCCCTTTGGCCGAGATTGACTAGTCTTGGTGGGGAGGAAATTATTTTTTTTTTATCCCTCTTGACTTTGTGGATCCAATAATTATCTTAACTTATATTAATTATTATTTTGGCCCCTTCTTCTTCATTTTTCAAGAGCACACTCTCTCTCTAGCTCACTTTCTCTCTCTACCTCACACTCCCTCACTTGGCCAAATTCTCTCTCTCTCACCCTCCATTGCCGAAAATTCTTCAAGCCGCCGCCGGTGTCGCCTTGGACCGCCGGAGCTTAACTTTCACCGTGAGTCGCCCGGGACCGCCGGATCTTTGGGGGTTTTAGCCGAACAAGAGAGCCGCCGGATTGGAATCAAATTTTCTCTCGTTTTCTCGTCGGAAAATTCATTAGAATTGTGGTAAGTTGGTCCCTAACCTTATATTAGGTACCTAGGGTGCTAATGGACTTGAGATTTGGTAGATTTGGGTGGAAAATTGGTTGTTTTTGGCCATTTTTATGCCTTGGCCGAGAATGAAGATTGGAGGAGAGAGAGAAACCATGTTCTTGAATGAATAGTGAAGTCAAGAGGACTTGTGTGGTCAAAGTTGGACCATGGTTACTTTATGCTTAACTATAGTTACTTTATGCTATTATTTAATCATGGTTAGGTTAGATATTGACTCTAGTTAATTTTTGAACCATGGTTAGTTTATATATTAACTAGGGTTACTTTTATGTGACATAAAATTGTTATGCCATGGTACTAATTAAATGTGGCATTAGTACTATAGTTTGGTACTATAGTAGAATTATTTGCACGTTAGAAAATTATTATTGTTTGGCCCCGATAAATTCCCACGTTAGTATAATTTTAATTGCACGTTATTCATATATTGCTACGTTAGCATAATATGGTCGCATGGCGTGGATTGGATACTATGGTAGTATTAATTGATTGGGTAGTTTGGATCAATCTTTGGATTAGTGTGAATTAATCGGGTGATCCCGAATTATTAATTCTCTAACGTGAGCGAATCACGTGGTCCCGATCTATTCTCAGAAAATATGAGGGTCGTATTCAATCAAGTCGTCCGAGGCCAAAGTGAGCCGTATTCGTCCGATTGTCCGAGACCGAGAAAGTATGAAAGTCGTGTTCAATTAAGTCGTCCGAGACCAAAGTGAGTCATGTTCGACTAATTGTCCGAGACTTAATCCGGTCGTGTTCCTATGTGTCCGAGACCGAGATTTATGGGTAGTATTCAATCAAGTCGTTCGAGGCCAAAGTGAGCCGTATTCGTCTGATTGTCCGAG
This sequence comes from Rhodamnia argentea, assembly GCF_020921035.1. Taxonomy (NCBI): domain Eukaryota; kingdom Viridiplantae; phylum Streptophyta; class Magnoliopsida; order Myrtales; family Myrtaceae; genus Rhodamnia; species Rhodamnia argentea. The sequence goes on along the minus strand of NC_063150.1, from coordinate 25,896,992 downwards.
ACCGAGAAAGTATGAAAGTCGTGTTCAATTAAGTCGTTCGAGACCAAAGTGAGTCGTGTTCGACTAATTGTCCGAGACTTAATCCGGTCGTGTTCCTATGTGTCCGAGACCGAGATTTATGGGTAGTATTCAATCAAGTCGTCCGAGGCCAAAGTGAGCCGTATTCGTCTGATTGTCCGAGACCGAGAAAGTATGAAAGTCGTGTTCAATTAAGTCGTCCGAGACCAAAGTGAGTCGTGTTCGACTAATTGTCCGAGACTTAATCCGGTCGTGTTCCTATGTGTCCGAGACCGAGATTTGTGGGTCGTATTCAATCAAGTCGTGCGAGGCCAAAGTGAGCCGTATTCGTCGATTGTCCGAGACCGAGAAAGTATGAAAGTCGTGTTCAATTAAGTCGTCCGAGACCAAAGTGAGTCGTGTTCGACTAATTGTCCGAGACTTGATCCGGTCGTGTTCCTATGTGTCCGAGACCGAGATTTGTGGGTCGTATTCCTTTGTGTCCGAGACCCTGGAATATATATATAAGTAGAGCCGTGTTCTATAAAGGTCCGAGGCTCATTGTTATGAACTTGTATGATGGCGATGGAGTAACGTGGAATATTCTGGAGTAACGTGGAATATTTTGGAGTAATGTGGAATATTCTGGAGTAGTGTGGAATATTTTCGGAGTAACGTGGAATTTTCTATGACAGCCTGATGCGTTAAACGCGGGCTTTGGATCAATGTGGATATTTATATTATGGCCTAATGCGTTAAATGCGGGCCCCGGAGCACGTGGAATATTTTATTGTCGGACGGAGGCGTGGAACGCCGAAACGGGAGTAACGTAGAATATTTGAGAAGGTGTGGGAATTTTCGGAGAAAGAACGGAATTTTCTGGAATTAAATTGTGGAATTTTTAGTAAGAAAGAAGAGTTGTTGGAAATTGTTCATTGAAAATGTGTCTGGAGGCACTAGGGCCCTAATATAGGATTAGGGGCTAGCTTACTGAGATTTTATCTCACCCCGTCGTGGGTTCGTTGTTTTTCAGACCCTCCGTCGCAAGTATGAATGACCCGTCTCAAAGGTTCGGTATTCCCCGAGGTAATGGTACCGGGAGAAGATGGGGAGGCTGTAGAGCCATCGGATGCGGAACAGCCACCTGAGCTTGACGAGGATGAGTTGGAGGCGAGAGATGATATAGTACCGGATAGCGAGGACGAGGCCTAGGGTAGTTGGCCTCTTGACTTTTGCTGGCTGTTTTATTTTGGATGTATAGTAGGCTTCGATCACATAATCTTTTTTTTGTTCTAGTGGTTATAGGCTTGTACAGTGGCCTCCGAAGCCGTAGGTTTGGAAAATTGTATAGAACGTGTGGATATGTATATAAGTTTGTTTTTACAGTCCCAAGTCATCGTGATGTTAATTGTTTCTGTACGGGGATTCGTTTTTGCTTCCGCATGAATTAGTTGGCCTTTGGATCCTGGAGAACCGTACATAAGCGTGGCCGGTGGGGATGTCGACGAGCTCGCAGGGTTCGGGTCGTGACAATTGGCATGATCGATGGGTCAAATGATATGGGGGACAAAGAGGAGATGGTTTCACAGAATGCAAAAGAAAGAGGCAGCATATTCTTCTCCCGCAAAGAGAAAAATTCCCAAATTGAAATTCTCTCATGTTGGTGACTAGTGACTGCTTTGAGGAATTGAGCAGAAGAACAATTTTAGCGACAGTGGGAAAAAGAAGAATTTAGCATTTTCATGATAGAGATCTCTCATTGGAGATGTTGTATTTGTTCTCTAAAAATACTTTGATAATCAATTCAAGGCTAATCGAATCACCGCTGCGTACGAAACTTACGTGTGACGAGCATGTATTCGTTGGTGGGCAATTATTCTCACCTGGGATGGATACAGGAAAATTATTTTGGTAAAAGTGATTAAATCGGCATATTTTAATGTCAAAGTCCAGAGGACTTTGAAAATCGAACGTCCTGCATAGGAAAAATTATCCAAAAAATCCTAAAGCTACTGTCGTTTTACCAATTCAGTCCTAAACTTTATAATTTTTTCAATTGAGTTATAAACATTTTCATGTTTTACTAATTGAGTACATTTGGAAAATTTTGGCCTAAAATCGCTAACGTGAACGCCAACCGTCTGACGTGGCACGGCCGGCAGCGACGTGTACAATATTAATAATATTTTAATATTTTTTGAATTATTTGAATTTTTGTTTTTTACTTTTTTTACTTTTATTATATTTTTCTTTACTTATTTTCTTATTTTTTTCTCTTTTCTTCTTCCCTCCACCGACCTCTGACGAGGTTTGCCCTCTACTAACGCTAGGGAGCTCTTCGATGGCTGGCAAAGAGGATAAGGGAAGGAAAAAAAGGAAAAAAAAAGGGAAAAGAAAACAGAAGAAAAGGAAAAAATAAATAATTAAATAGTTAAAAATTTAAAAAAATTAAATTTTGTCAACTTCAAGACCGACCATGCCACGTGGGATAGCAGGTGTCCATATCAATGATTTATGGTTAAAATTAGCTGGATAGACTCAATTGGTAAAGCATGAAAATGTTTATGTCTTACTTGATAAAATTAAAAGGTTTTTGACTGAATGGCAATACGCAATAGGTTTAGGATTTTTTGGACAATTTTCAGGCAGAAATTTTTTTTAGATTTTTTCTTGATTATGAAATCTAACATTTACGGCAAAGATAATGGTCTTGATGATAGCGAATTATCCTCCAGAAAAAATGTAGAGATGGTGTTCAGATTGCCAAGATGTAACAAAAGAAATGATGCCCAAAAAGTCTGAGGTGGATGAATTGCATGAGTGGATGTAATAAAAGATAGAAGTTGCACAAGTGGAAGAATTGTCTAGGTTGTGGGTGATGAGGATGAACGAGAAATAGGCCACCAACGAGAGTAAAACGATGCGATGGTTCACCACTTTCTTTCTAAAGGGTACAAATAGAAGGAGAAAGACCTGAAGCGAGAGACTCAGCATGACGACCTTGGCTGTTCTATTTATTCCACTGCTCCAAATCACGACAAGCCCCCTTCTTGATGTGAAGCTCTCTCTTTTCCCTCTTGGATTTCTAGCGCCACCAGTAGCATTTCTTGAGGGTCTCTCTCTCCCTTCCCTTCTCCCTCTCACCCTCCCTTTCCATTCCTCTACCTCTCTGTCTCTCCATCTTCAAGATTTTTACTTTTTAGCTTTTCTATCCCACTCTGTTTTGGGAGTTTTGTGTTTGAACAAATTTCTGCAGCTGATCTTGAGTGAACATGAAGACCAATTTGGCCATTCATCTAGTCAACAACCTTCAAAGAAGATGTTCGTGGCATGGCTCCACAACCTCTTTGAGATTAGGCCATCCTATCCTCTTGATTTAGATTTAGGTATATATACAGAGAGTTTACTCTCCAGAACTATATCTAATATAGATGTAGAAGTTCCTTACAGATAATTAATCTGTACTCTTTCAAGATATTGATGTTGGTGTTACTACTCAGCGATGGAGATAAGGACGTCGAACTTAGACACTCATAATAAATCATTGCAAATAGCATGGAGATCTTGGCTTGTTCGCGTACTTGAATCTGGTGATCGGCCGCCGAACTTTCATGGTGACATATCTGTTCTTAAAGGATGAGAGTGTTTATTCTGTTATTTGAGATTTGCTAGGCTTGCAATCCTTCTACTTATCTCTTGAGTAGAATTCTGCTTAATGAATGGAAATTTTCTTTCGACCAAAAAAAAAAACTTTATCGCTTCCGTCTATATAATTTCTGTTTGTATAGAAGGAATAGTGAGAAATGTATATATACATGTTGAGAGAATTCCTTCCTTGTTTGCTAGAAGAAGGAATATATTAAAAAATCCAAGAAGGCAAAAGAATTGTAAACCACCGTTTATGAATGAACACGAGTAAGATATCTCATGCATTAAATGGAAGAAGAAAAGGATCCCATCCATGATTAGCTTAGTATGACAAAACTTCATATGTTTCATTTGTTCAACAGAACCCAAACGGAGCTAAATAGCATGCTTTTACTTAGTTTGAACTTTATCACTCCGCTCTGTATGGTTTAGGTTTGTATAGGAGGAATAGTAAGGAATGTTCACATACATGTTAACGGTTCCTTGCTTGTTTGTTAGAAGGAAAAAGAACCGCGAACCAACTATTCTGCGAATGAACATAAGCGAGGTATCTTATGCTTTTAATGGCAGAAGAAAAGTATCTCATACACGAATAATGATTCTTGCTTTATGTTGGGTTGATGTTTTATCATCAAATTAGTTTAATCTCAATTCTACTTGCACATCCATGCATTCCGCGATCGAACACGAGGGAGGTATCCAGTGCTTAAATGGCCGAAGAAAAGTATCTCATCCATGATTAGTTCACTGAAATATTTGGTGATAGCACATCTAAAATGGGATTTATCTACTTGATCAAGATTGACAGAGGGAAAATTGATTGAATTATGTAAGAGCATGAGTGGCGTATTGGATATAATACACGGCATGACATGTTTCTGGTCATGTCGTAATAAGTACAATAAAAATCATGTTCATGTGTATGATTGATGGGTCAAATGAGATGTGGGACAAAGACGAGATGGTTTCATACAATGAGTGGGTGAAGTAGAAAAGTACATTCGAATCTCTCCTTTGAAAATTTGGCTTCAAAGAACAGAAAAGTTAAAAGAAGAAGCAACTGCATCTCAATCCACACATCTCTTGGGCCAAATTAATCCAACTCCAAACAATTCGAGCTCTGTTTATATGAATATAGCTGGATGCATTTGACGTATTCTAACCAAAGGCTTATGAAATATGCCCCATGTAGGTCTGTAGACGCAACCGAAATGAGCCATCAAGAGCCAAACAAAGGCAAGAAGCTCTCCACCTTCGTTCAATGCCCGCACATGTGCCTCCCCCTTAATATGACTTGCTGCATAAGACAGCATCTCCACCCAAACTCCGCTCATCACCTTCCATTTCTTTTCCCCGAGCCTTTCCTTCTGTAGGGCCAATGCGACCCTCTCATTGAGCGCGGATATCCCGAATTTATGGGAAGGATAATGGTACAATTCATTGCATAGCTCCTCAGCCTACTCTATGACATGGAGCCCAATGAAGTCCGATAGATCGAGCATCATGTCTGCTAACATCATTTGGGCGACGCCCGCCACACCGGACACCATATCATGCTGATTGAGTAAAAGATACAGCATGTAGTCGGAGAGGATCTTGCTGAATTCCCTTCTCTCGTTTCTTTTCGCGGGTTTCTCCATGTTGTACCAGATTTCAGTCGCTATATGCCAACATAAAATACTAGAGTCGTAAGTAGCCTGGTTGACACACCTCAAAAGATTGCCGCCATCAGCGCCACCTGGTCTACACTTGAGAAACAGATCACCTCTAGCGTCAGATATCTCCCTCACCTTTATCTCATTAGACGCGTCCCGAGATTTACGTCTCACCTCCTTAAAGATAAAGATCCATAGTTCCTGAATAAAAGGATTCTTGGACACGTACCTCGTACTCGCGATCTTTAATTTTGCCCTCCGACCACAAAGGCCAGCGATTGTCTCGCTAGGTTGACGGAAATAAGAGATTATCTTCTCCGCCATACGCCACTGAAAACTGCAGATACTAGAAAAAGGGATGATGTCCAAGCTCTGACCATGCTGATGCAACTTTCTCGAACTCTGCTTCAAGAACTCAGATAAAAAGTTGCAAGCAAAGATGGATTCTAACCACCTTCGAAATATGAATGGTGTATCTAAGACCGAATACGTAACATTGGCATTAGGTTCTGCTTCGCATGCGGCGGATTGGGGCTTCCTCAGGTTATCCATGGTGGATAACAACTTGGGGAAAAATGAATCTATTGGAGTCAATCCTATGTTATACCACTTGATTCCGGCAACAGTCCAATCGGAGAAAATGAGCATGAATAGAGCTATCATATCAAGAGCCATCCCTCCGAAAATAAGGGAATAAGTAATATCCACGTCAAGTTTAGGGTTCCCTTGCTTCTTCAAGCGATTGAATAAGACCAAAGCCAGGGCAAGGTCAATGAAGGCTACGCAGCGGAAAATATAGCTCCACTTGGAACGTTTTACTAGTGCTTTCGTGTGAAACACCTCGTACATAAAATTGAGTTCGATTGATATCACCCTCAATGCATCTATCGCATAAACCTTGTGGAAATAATTTTGACTCATTTCGCTCTCATAATCTTTGAACATGAGATCCCCGATGAAGACCTGCAATATTTGAAAGAAGCAATAAGCATGCTTTACCACAATGCTCTCTACAAGCATTGCTTCTTCTTCATGAGAATGTCGAACCCTTAATGCATTGAGTTCTTCCTCCATCTCCAAATATGCAAACCATGATATTCCAGGCCGTTGGAGAATTGATTCCTTGAGTTTCGAGAGGCTCGAGAGATAAAGTGACAGTATCCTCTCCGCATTTTTTATGACCCCAGCAAGAAACACTAGCATTGTTGGGATCACTAGCGACCTGTCACTCGGAAATATTCGCACAAAGAGATAGACGGTGGCAACAACTTGGAAGATGAGACCGAGAAGGTGCCGTCCCCAAAGTGAATTGTCCTCCAAAGAAAAGGCAGTGATGGTGTCCGGACCGCCAAGATGTACCAAGAGAAATGATGCCCACAATGCCTGAAGTGATATGTCTACTTCAGCCATATGAGCACACAAATTGCCTTGGTTTTGAGAAATGAGCCCAATCCCGCATACAACTACCGAGTCAGCCATCAAGTAGGCCAACCACAAGAGGAAAACGATGCGTCGGTTCACTATTTTCTTCCTGAGGGGGTGCAAATAGAATGTGAAAGACCTGAAGCGAGAGACTCAGCAGGACGGAGCCTCGAATGTTCCATTTGTTCCACAACTCCGAAATAGAGCTAAATGCCTTGCTTTAGCTTAGTTTGAACTTTATCCATCCTCTTAATATGATTTCAGCTTGTATAGGAGAGAATGGTGGGAGATGTCCTTGCTTGTTTGTAAGAAGGAAGAAAAGAATCTATTCAAACATCAATCATTCCGCGAATGAACATAAGCAAGGTATCTCGTGCATCAAATAGCAAAAGAAAAGTATCTCATTCACAATTAGTTTAGTAAAATGTTTGGTCAGATCACCCATAACAAGCTACTTGATATTATTAATGAATTAGATATCATCAAACAAGTTATATCAGTTTGTCCTCACACATGATGTGTGGGACAAAAGTGGAGATGGTTACATAGAATGAATGGATAAAGCATTTGCCACAGTTCAAAGCAACGAATAGCGACAAAGCGAAGGAGTTGGGAGACGACGGAAAAAGTACATTCTCATCTCCTCTTTCAAGTTTGGAATCAAAGAACAAAAAAAAGAAAGAGAGCATACTTTCCTCACGCAAGAGAAAATTCTCAAACTGAAATTCTCTCTTCGGGTGATGATTAGTGACTACTTTGAAGAATTGAGCAGATTCATAGCAGGGATCTCTCATTGTGGGCATTGTGCTATTTCTCTGAAAATACTTTAATAATTAAAATTTGAGAGAGAGAGAGAGATCTTCAGGACACAGCGTACTGCATAGTTCCAAATTGGGCGATGATTTTCCGGAGGATATTCAATTGGCAGTAGACGATTTTGGCGGAGAGAGGAGCTCCCAGAGTGTTATGTTCTGGAACCTGTTGCTCCTAAACCTTCAAGTTCTGATAACATGTTACAAGAAGATTCACCCCCGTACTTGGAGAATCCATCACTAGATGAAATGCTTGAAGTTGTTTCCGCCGATCTCTCTCGTCTCACATAGAGTTCTCAGCCACAAATTTCAGAGCCTATGACTGGATCACCCATCCATGGTAGAGACCAAACTTGGGACGCTGCACATGTCGACGACCTTCCAGCAGCAGGCAGAACCAATATTCGTCAGGATAATGCACCGACATCTGTAGATGATGGTGCATCTAGGTTTAGTACATTGATAAGTAACAACGATACACTGGTGAATTTTGCCAAGGCCATTGATTGAAACGAAAAACTGAGTAGGCTATTGCAGTAGTGTGATTTACTCCAGAACATACTAGATGAAAAGCTATCGATGTACTTCTGATCGGCTGGCTTTGGTCATTGAGAAGTCTTGGTGGTCATTGGTTTTCTGTATCTTTTCGCCGACGTTAGTGTTCAAACAAGGAAGTAAAGAGTAAATGCCATTCTTGATGATATTGCATCGACTTCCCTCTTCTGCCTCGTGTTGAAGTCTTGTACATTTCGAGTTGAGACCATAATAATTACCACCTAGGGAAGATGGGAGCTTGGCATGGATGTTCCAACCCTGCAGATGCATACGTACAACTAAATGCATAGCGTGTTAAATTCGACTTCGACATAATCAAGTAAGTTTTGTGCTTCTGAAGTAAGCAAGTGGTTGAAGCCAAGAACGCTTGTTCGTTAATCACTAATGCTGCTCGTTTGATTAGATCATGCTAACGACATGCGCGTGGTGATGCGCTTTGCCTTAATCATGGATCTAATTGGATGGTCCATCCACCTCAACCCCTTTGGAAACTTTTTTTGTCTTGATGCCCCTTATTTGTTTATTTGAAGAAACAATCTATTCAAAAACCCAAGAGGTAAAAGAATCATGAACTAGCCATTCCGAGAATAAACACAAGCAAGGTATCTAATACATTATGTGGCTGAAAAAAGTATCTCATCGATGATTATTCGATATGATAGAACTTGGACGTTCCATTTATTCCACGGATCCAAAATGGAGCTAAGTGCCATGTTTGAACTTTATAGCTCATCTATGTATAATTTCGGTTTGTATAGGAAGAGCAGTGGAGAGTGCGAGCACGGGCATATGTTAAGATGGTTTTTTGTTTGCTTGTCAGAAGAAAGAATCTATTCAAAAACCTAAGAAGGGATAAGAATCATGAACCAACAATTCGGGGAATGAACACAAGCAAAGTATCTTATGCATTACATGGCTAAAGAAAAGTAGCTTATTGAAGATTAGGTTAGTGAAATGTTTGGTGATATCACAGTTAACAAGACTCATTTTTGCTTTTACTAACAAACTTGATACTATTTAACAAGTCATATGAGTGCACTTGTATAGGAAAGTATCGGGTCATTTCCTAACCTATTACCATAAAAATCATCTTCATTGGCATGATTGAAGAGTCAAATGATGTGTGGGACAAAGAGGAGATTGCTTCATAGAATGAACGGAGAAAAGTACAGTCGCATCTCCCCTTTGAAATTTGGCAATTTCTTCTCAATCCACTTTCATTTTGCCGAGCCTTTCCATCTCTTTGGGCCAAATCAATCCACCCAAACAATTCGAGCGCGGTGGCGTCTTCTCCTTGTGGAAGCTTTGCAAAGGAACCTCCCCATTAATGGCGCTAGAGCTATGAGGGTGTCAAGTAAATGTGACGAAGGTGATGGAGAAGACACTATTGTTACAATTCATTCGATCAAGGAGTTGAAGCAAATGGAACAGTTCAGACATTTTAGGCCTCGCTTCTCTTGTTATATTTTGGCAGTCCAAACACCATCACTGCCTTCTATCCGGAGGACAGCTCGCTTTGGCAGCGGCACCTGCTCAATCTTATTTTCGAAGTCGGTGTCGTCATCTATGTCTTTGTACAAATATTCCCTAGCGAAGAGTCGTTGGTAATGCTCTCAGAAGTTCTATTTCTTCTTCATCGAAATATCTAGACCATAGAGTGGTTCATCCAACCAATGCAATACATGGTTTCATCGATTCTATGAGCCTTGGGAGACTCGAGATATTAAGCGCCAGTGTCATCTCAGCATTTTTTATGACCCCGACAATAAATACTAGCATCATTGGGAACACCAACGACTTCTCGCTGGGAAATATCTGCATAAAGACACGGATGGCGGCGCCGACTTGGAAGATAAGACTAAGCAAGTGTTGCCGCCAAAGCCAACCGTCCACCCGGGCGAAGGCGCTTGTGACATCCCGAATTCCGACCCACTTTCGAAGCTTTGAATAAATGAAAGGTCTCATTGATGTATTTCAGTCTAATCTCACTCGGAGTTGATCCCTCTCGAGCAGACTAACCAAATGGGAATGGCTAGCTAGGAAAATCAAGTACGTGGACCTAAGAACTTGATCCTGGATTGACTCTTTGGCCATGAAAATTGTCGAGGGAATATTCTGGACCAATATAGGCCGATCCTAGAATGATTAAGGAACGATTTGGATAATACCCTACGCTTGGATCACGGGTGATTCCGTTTGACCTCGTATGGGTTCCGAACGTCCCTAAATTATTTTCTAACGATCGTGTCCATCGGGACTAGTGATTGATCCTCGCAATTGAATGACAACCAAGGTCGCCATGGCTCGAGTAATTCTTAAACGTGATTTTAATCACGGGTCGATACGCGTAACTCCTAAAAGCCGCCCGTTAGTTTGAGATACGCTGAAAATTCTATTGATCGAGATTGGTCACGAATCGAGCTTCAGAATTTGACGTCGGACCTTCAGGGGTTTCAATAAATAAAAATTTTGGACGTTTCCTCATTCCGTGTGAAATTTCTTCGCGGTTCGCCCCAAAGAGGTTCAGGAAAAGTAGATTTGGACTGGGTATGGGAAAGGACCCATTTGCCCTCGAAAAATACCCTATTTTTCACTTGGAACGAAGGGTATTTTGGCCATTTCCCCTTTTGGCCGAGATTGACTAGTCAATGAGGGGAGATAATTATTTTTTTTTTCTCTTGATTTTGTGGGCATAATTAATTATTATTAACCTATATTAATTATTATATTGGCATCTTCTTCTTCATTATCCAAAGACTCTCTCTCTCTCTCTCTAGCTCACTTTCTCTCTACCTCACTCTCCCTCTCCCTCACTTGGCCGAACGCCCTCTCTCTCACCCTCCATTGCCGAAAATTCTTCAAGCCTTCTTTGGTGTCGCTTTGGAGAGCTTGGAGTCGCTAGATCGTCGCCGAGTCGCCGGCCGTGCAAGGGTCACCGGAATCGCCGATTGGTTCGGGCTTTTCCTCAACCGTTCAATGGACGTTTTTGCGAGTTTTTGAGGTAGGATTGTTTCTAAACCTAAATTAGGTGGTTAGGTTGCTAAAAGACCATGAAATTGTGAATTTTTGATGAAGAAAAGTGTTGGATTTGAGCTTGTGGAGGGGCTGGACGAAAATTGCAGAAATGGAGGTGAGATAGGCTTGTTCTTGCATGAATAGTAAGTCAAGAAGGTAATAGTGGTCAAAGTTTAACTATGGTTACTTTATGCCCTAACTAGAGTTACTTTATGCTATAGTTTAATCATGGTTAGGTTAGTATTTAACTCTAGTTAATTTTTGAACCATGGTTAGTTAATATATTAACTAGAGTTACTTTTATGTGACATAAAGTCGTTATGCCACGGTGCTAATTAAATGTGACATTATTATAGTATAGTACATTGGTCGTGAATTAATTATATGTTAGAAAATTATTATTGTTCGGCCGTGATATATTTCCACATTAGTATAATTATAATGGCACGTGATTTATAAATTGCTACGTTAGCGTAATATGGTCGCATGGCATGGATTGGATACTTTGGTGGCATAAATTGATCGGGTAGTCTGGATTAATTCTTGGAGTAGTGTGAATTGATCGGGTGATCCCGAATTATTAATTCTCTAACGTGAGTGAATCACGTGGTCCCGATCTATTCCGAGAAAATGAGAAGGGTCGTACTCAATCAAGTCGTCTGAGGCCAAAGTGAGCCGTATTCGTCCGATTGTCTAAGACCGAGGAAGTGTGAGGGTCGTATTCAATCAAGTCGTCCGAGGCCAAAGTGAGCCGTATTCGTCCGATTGTCCGAGACCGAGAAAGCAAGAAAGTCGTGTTCAATTAAGTCGTCCGAGACCAAAGTGAGTCGTGTTCGACTAATTGTCCGAGACTTGATCCGGTCGTGTTCCTATGTGTCCGAGACCGAGATCTGTGGGTCGTATTCCTATGTGTCTGAGACCCGGTATATTTATAGAGCCGTGTTCCATAAAGGTCCGAGGCTCAATTTCATGAACTTATTATGATGGCGGTGGAGTAACGTGGAATATTTTTGGAGTAATGTGGAATATTCTGGAGTGACGTGGAATATTTTTGGAGTAACGTGGAATATTCTGGAGTAACGTGGAATATTTTTGGAGTGACGTGGAATATTTTGGAGTAACGTGGAATATTCTGGAGTGACGTGGAATATTTTCGGAGTAACGTGGAATATTCTGGAGTAGCGTGGAATATTTTCGGAGTAACGTAGAAATTTTCGGAGTAATGTGGATATTTATATTATGGCCGGATGTGTTAAAAACGGGCCCCGGAGTACGTAGAATATTTTATTGTCGGACTAAGGCGTGGAACGCCGAGACGGGAGTAACGTAAAATATTTGAGAATGTGTGAGAATTGTCGGAGAAAGAATGGAATTTTCTGGAATTTAATTGGAGAATTTTTAGGTAAGAAAGAAAGAGTTGTTGGAAATTGTTGCTCGCCTAGATTGTGTCTGGAGGCACTAGCGACCTGATCTAGGGTTAGAGATTTTCCTACTGAGATTTTATCTCACCCCGTCGTGGGTTCGTTGTTTTCGGACCCTCCGCCGCAATGATCCGACCCGGAGATCGAGATGCCAGGAGAAGTTGTGGAGCCTTTGGATGCTAAGTAGCTGCTTGAGATAGCGAGGATGAGGCTTAGGATAGTCGGCCCCTCAGTTTTGTGGAGTGTTGTATTTTGGTTGTGTAGCGGGCTTCGACCACGTGTCTTTTGTTATAGATGGTCACAGGCTTGTACAGTGGCCCCCGAAGCCCTAGGCTGATGAGTTGTAGCAGTTATGTATATATGTACATAAGTTTGTTTTACCGTCCCAAGTCATCGAGATGTTAATTGTTTCTGTAAGGGGATTCATTTTTGCTTCCGCATGAATTTGTTGGCCTTTGGATCCTGGAGAACTGTACATAAGTGTGGCCAGGTGGGATGTCGATGAGCTCGCCGGGTTCGGGTCGTGACAGCAGTGATGGTGGCTGAACCGTCAAAATGTAACAAGAGAAATGAGACCCAAAATGCCTGAATTGCTCCAGTTGCTTCAGCTCCACGACCGAATGAATTACCTTGGTTGTGAAAGGTGAGTCCGATAGCAAATGCAGCTACCCAGTCAGCCATCAAATAGGCCAACCACAATAGGAAAAAGATGCGGTCATTGGCTATTTTTTTCTCTAAGGGGTGCGAATAAACCTAGAAAGACATGAAGCAAGAGGCTCAATATGATGAAGCCGGATGTGCCATGTGCTCCATAGATCCGGAATGGAGATGAACCCCATATTGTTGCTGTGTTTGAATCTTATCGCACTCTCTGGTGTAATTTCAATTACAACAAACTATATGGGACGTTGAGATGGTTCCCTACTTGTGACACAAGCAAGGTATTTCTACACTAAGTAACAGAAGAAAAGTATGTCAACCATAGGAGGTGAGAGAAGAGAAAAGTGCATTCGCATCTCTCCTCTTTCAAGTTTTGGCATCAAAGAACATCAAAAATTAGAAAAGGGACGCCGTATTCTTCTCATGGAAGAGAAGAAGAATAACAAGAGTGAATTAACTGGTTGTCTAATAGAACTCGAACAAATCTAGTTGTCAATAGAAACCAGATTCGTAGAATGGAAAGGAGAGTGAAGCTAGGCTTTCGGCAACAACCGAGAGAAATCAGTCGTGGTTGAAATTGATTTGGTTGTAATCAATCAGGATTATAAAATATAAAAACCAAATTAAACTGACTTGTCTTTCAATTTGTTGGTATACGAAAAGTGATTCGGTTTTTACTTTCTCTTGAAAATTGAAATTTGTATTGTCAATGCAAATTATATAATAAATTCATCATATTAGCAAAATGGAGTGATTCAGGGATTGTTTGTCTGCACTCAGGTTATATCAAAATATCATCAATATTTCGAAAAAAAAAATGGTAAAAATAATTGTTAAGTATTTACATGTCAAGATTTACAGATTGTGAAATTTTCAAGGATTTTGGGTTACAAAAAAGTCTTACATAAATAAGAAGCAGCAGAAAATGAACTTATAAGATGAGAAAGATCTAACATAATGAACAAGGATTTTATCAAGGACGATTTGATCGTTCCTTTCGTCCCATGCTAGATGTTTCTCAAATACTGTTTCAATGGTATATAAAGCGAGAATAACAACACGAATTGAACAGCTCGACTTGTTGATATTATTGATTAATATTTCATTTGAGAATATTCTGTCTTGGTTTGTCATTCTTTTGGTTCTAGGAATAGGTCCACTCCAATCTAATTCTTCAAAGAACAAAGACGTAATGTTTGTAATGTCATGTGTTGTACTTCCGATGAGCCGATCGATGTTTTTGGGAAGACTTGATCGCGCTGTTTTCCGTGACTTACAAACCAGGAGATTAAACGATAATGATTCGATGCTTTCCAAAATGGCAGGATCCAACTTATCGAGATCACCAAAGAGAAAATAGGTGGAATTTTTGTAAAGTGTATGGGGGACTAATGTTTGTGGTCATGTCATAACAAACATAAGAATCATCTTCATTGGCATGATCGATATGTCAAATGATATGGGGGACAAAGAGGAGATGGTTTCACAGAATGCAAAAGAAAGAGGCAGCATATTCTTCTCCCGCAAAGAGAAAAATTCCCAAATTGAAATTCTCTCACGGTGGTGACTAGTGACTGCTTTGAGGAATTGAGCAGAAGAACAATTTTAGCATGCGACAGTGGGAAAAAGAAGAATTTAGCATTTTCATAATAGAGATCTCTCATTGCGGATGTTGTTTTTTTTTTCTCTAAAAATACTTTGACAATCAATTCATGGCTAATCGAATCATCTCTAAGTGCGAAACTTACGTGTGACGAGCATGTATTTGTTGGTAGGCAATTATTTTCATTACCGATGAATACAGGGGAATTAATTAGTTAAAAGTGATTAAAAGCAGAATATTTTCAAGTCATGTTCTGGCGGACTTAGAAAATCGAGCCTGGGGCATAGAGAAATTGTCCAAAAAATTATAAATCTATTACAGTTTTGCCAATTAGATCCTAAACCTTTTAATTTTTTCAATTGAATCCTAAATCTTTTCATGTTTTGCCAATTAAGTCCATTTGGACAATTTCGGGCGGAAATTGCTGACATGGACGCCGGCCGACCGACAAGGCACGGTAGCGCTAACATGGATAAAATTTAATAGTATTTAATTTTTATTCAAATTTTTAATAGTTGTTAGTAATGTTTTTCTATTCTTCCATTCCCTTTACTTTTTTTATTCTTTTTTTTTTTTTTGCCTTTTGCTCTTCCCTTCTTCCCTCCACTAGCCTCAGGCGAGGGCTGCCCTCAATTAAGGCCGGCAGAGCTCGTTGACTGCCAACAGAGGGAAGAAGGGAAAGAAAAAAAAAGAAAAACATTAAACAAGACCAAAAGAAAAGAAAAAAAGAATAAATAAATAAATAAATAAAAATTCAAGAAAATAATTAAATTTTGTCCATGTCAGTGCCAATCAAGCCACATGTGATAGCCGGTGTCCACGTCAATGATTTCTAGTTAAAATTATTTGGATGGACTCAATTGGCAAAACATAAAAAGATTTAGGAGTTAATTGCCAAAATTAAAATATTTATGATTGAATTGGCAAAGCTATTTGACAAAAAAAAAAATTGGCAAAACTGCAATAAGTTTAGGATTTTTTGGACAATTTTATCGCGAGAATTTTTTTTAGATTTTTTATTGATTATGGGAATTAATATTTACGGTAAAGATAATGGTCTTGATGAATCCTAAAAAATTATTAAGAACTAAATAGTAAGCTAACCACCAATGGTGTATTTAGAGTCACGCTAAGTTTTGACTTAACTTTTAAAAACTTGAAACTTTCCAAACTAAAACATTTTATAATGTCGTGAAATATATCGACTTTGACTTGTTGAATTTCTTTATTTATGTTTTCTAAGATTAAAACATTCTCATCTTTGCAAGAAACACCGGCATCGTTGTGATCATCAACAACTTATCATTGGAGAATATATGGATGAAGATACAGATGGCAGCACCAACCTGGAAGATGACACTGAGCAGGTGTCGTTCCCAAAGTGAATTGTACTCTAGAGAAAAGGCGATGATGGTATCCGAACTGTCAAGATGTAACAAAAGAAATGAGGTCCAAAATGCCTAAAGTGGATGAATTGCACAAGTGGATATAATAAGAGAGAGAAGCTGCACGAGTGGATGGATTGCCTTGGTTGTGAGAGATGAGGCCGATCGTGAATGCATCTATCCAGTTAACTATCAAATAGGCCAACCACAAGAGGAAAACGCTGCAGTAGTTCGCTACTTTATTTCTAAGGGATGCAAACAAAATGGCAAAGACCTGAAGCGAGAGGCTTAGCATGACGAAACCTTGGATGTTCCATTTGTTCTACATATCCAAGTCACAATGCGTCAACCCTTCCCCCCCCCTCTCCCTCTCACCTTCCCTTTCCATTCCTCTACCTCTCTATCTCCCCATCTTCAAGATTTTTACTTTTTCGGCTTTTCTATCTTACTCTGTTTTGCGAGTTTTGTGTGTAAATAAATTTCTGTAGCTGATCTTGGATGAACATGGAGACCAATTTCACCATTTGTCCAGTCGACAGCCATCGAGAAAGATGTTCATGACATGACTTCACAAACTCTCCGAGATTAGACCGCTCTCCCCTACAGATTTAGATTTAAGTTTAGACTCGAGAATTTTACTCTGCCGTACTAAATCTAAATATAGATTTGGGAGTTTCTTACAGATATTTGGTTTGTACTCTTTTAACATATTGATGTTGTTATTCTGTTCGGCGATGGTGATGAAGATGTTGAACCCAAACGTGCATCGTAAGACATTGCAAATGGCACTAAGATCCCGACGTGTGCTCATCACTAAATCTGACGATTGGCTGCCGAACTTTTACGTTGATATATCTATTCTTAAAGGATGAGAGTATGTTTTTAGCTGTAGAGTGTGCTTTGTTATATACTTTTTAGTATTCATTTTGTTATGCACTTATTTGGGATTTGATAGGCTTGCAATCCTTCTATATACCTTTCGAGTATAATTATGCTTAATGAATGGAAATTTTCTTTTTGTCGCTCTTGTCTATATAATTTATGTTTGTACAGGAGGAATAGTGAGAAATGTATATATATGTATTGAGATAATTCCTTACTTGTTTGTTAGAAAAAAGAATCTATTCAAAAATTCAAGAAGGTAAAAGAATTGTAACCACCATCCATGAATGAACGTAAGTAAGCTACTTCATGCATTAAATGGTAGAAGAAAAATATCTCATCCATGATTAGTTTATTATGACGAAACTTTGAATGAAACATTCGTTCAGTATATCCCAAACGGAGCTAAATACCATGTTTTTGCATAGTTTGAACTTTATCACTCCTCTGTACATAGTTTAGGTTTGTATAGTAGGGATAGTGAGGAATGTACCCATACATGTTAACATCCTTGCTAGTTTGTCAAAAGGTAAAGGAATCGTGAACCAACTACTCCGCGAATGAACACAAGCAGGGTATCTTATACTTTTAATGGCAAAAGAAAAGTATCTCATGGACGAATAATACTTATTGCTTTATGTTGGGTTGATGTTTTATCATTGAATTGGTTTAATCTCAATTCTACCCGCACATCCATCCATTCCGCGCAGAAGAAAAGTATCTCATCCATGATTAGTTTACTGAAATGTTTGGTGATAGCACTTTTAAAATGGGATTATCCATTTGATGAAGATCAACAAAGAGAAAATTGATTGAAGATCAACAAAGAGAAAATTGATTGAATTATATAAAAGCATGAGTGGCGTATTAGATATAATTACACGGCATGACTAATGTTTCTGGTCATGTCCTAGTAAGCAACAAACCATAAAGATCATATTCAAGTGCATGATTGATGGGTCAAAATGAGGCGTGGGACAAAGACGAGACGGTTTCCTAGAATGAGTTGATGAAGTAGAAAAGTACACTCACCATCTCCCCTTTGAAAATTTGGCTTCAAAGAACAGAAAAGTTGAAAAGGGAGAAGCAACTTCTTCTCAATCCACACATCTCTTGGGCCAAATTAATCCACCCAAAACAACTTGAGCGCTATTTATCTGAATCCTGCTGGATGCACAAACCTTGCATCCAAAGACTTATAAAATATGCCCCATAGAGGTTTGTAGAAACAACCGAAATGGGCCGTCAACAGCCAAACAAAGGTAAAAAGCTCTCCACCTTTGCTCAGCCCCCGCACATGTGCCTCCCTCTTGATATGACTTGCTGCATATGACGGCATCTCCACCCAAGCTCCGCTTATCACCTCCCATTTCTTTTCCCCGAGACTTGCCATCCGTCGGGCCAATCCGAGCTCCTCACCGAGCGCGGACATACAGAATTTGTGGGAAGGATAATCATTCAATCTCTTGCATAGCTCTGCTGTATCCTTGGTCGCATCGCCGATGTGGTCCAATAGATCGAGCACCATGTCGACTAATGTCATTTGGGCGACGCCCGCCGCACCGGACACCATATCATGCTGATTGAGTAAAAGACACAGCATGTAGTCGGAGAGGATCCGGCTGAATTCCCTTCTCTCGTTTCTTTCCGTGGGTTTCTCCATGTTGTACCAGATTTTAGTAGCAATATGTCAACACAAAATACTGGAGTCGTAACTAGCCTGGTTGACATACCTTAACGGATCGTCGCCATCGACACCCCCTGGTCTATACGGGAGAAACAGATCACCTCCACCCTCGTATATCTCCCTCACCTTTGTCTCATCAAAAACGTACTCGGATTTACGTCTCACCTCCTTAAAGATAAAGATCCATAGATCCCGAATAGAAGGATTCTTGGACACCTACCTCGTATTCGCAATCTTGAATGTTTGCCTCGGACCACAAAGTCCAGCGAATGTCTCGCTAGCTTGATGGAAACAAGAGATTATCTTCTCAGCCATAAGCCATGGAAAACTACATATATTAGAAAAAGCGGTGTTGCCCCAGCTCTGATCATGCTTATGCAACTTTCTCGAACTCTCCTTCAAGAACTTGGATAAAAGGTTGCAAGAAGAGATGGATTTTGACCACCCTCAAAATATGAATGGTGTATCTAAGACATTATATATAGGGTTGTCATTAGGCGCTGCTTTGCATTTCACGGATTGGGGCTTCCTAAGGTTATCCGTGGCGGATAACAACCCGTGGAAAAATGAATCTATTTTAGCCGATCCTATGTTGTACCACTTGATTCCGGAACCAGTCCAATCGGATAAATGAGCATGAATAGAGCTATCACATCAAGAGTTATCCCTTCGAAAATAAGGGAATAAGTAATATCCACATCAAGTTCGCAGAGCCCGTGCTTCTTCAAGCGATTGAACAAGATCAAAGCCATTGCAAGGTCGGTGAAGGCTACGAAGCGGAAAATGTAGCTTCACTTGGAACACATTACAAGCTAAGGGTGTCAAAAAAGCCCAAACCGGGCCGACCCACAAATTCACCAAATTTTTCGTCCTTTTCGGGCCGGGCTTCATTACTATCCACGTAAGGCTCGCGCCGGGCTGGCTCATGCTTTTTTGACACCTACGTTTTCTTTTTAATTTATTTTCTTTTCGCTTTTCTTTTTATATATTCTTTCATTCGACAGACTTGTCAAGTGATTTTGAATCTAAAAAAAAAGAATTCGACCTAACCCAACCCGGCCCAAAAAGTTGGGGCATATGTAATTTAGGCTCGGGCCGGGCCGAGACTCGGCCCAACCCGGCCCGTTAATATCCCTATTACCAGGCGCTTTCGTGCGAGGCACTTCATACATAAAATTGAGTTCGATTGATATCACCTTCAATGCATCCATCGCAGAAACCTTGTAGAAATAATTTCGACTCTTTTCGCGTTCATAATTCTTTAACATGATGTTGATGTTGATGATGTTCGCGTTCATAATTTTTGAACATGAGATCTCCGATGAAGACCTGAAACATTTGAAAGAAGTAGTAAGCATGCTTTAACACAATGCTCTCTGCAAGCGTTGCTTTTTGTTTATCGGATTACCATGCCCCCGGTGCATTGAGTTCTTCCTCCATCTCCAAATATGTGCCCCGTATTAGTTCATGCCATTGGAGCATTGATTCCTTCAGCCTCCGGAGGCTTGAGAGATTAAGTGACAAGATCCTCTCCGCGTTTTTTATGACCCCATTAAGAAACACCAACATCGTTGGGATCATAAACGACTTGTCACTCGGAGATATCCGCACAAAGAGGTCGATAGCGGCACCAACTTGAAAGATGAGACCGAGCATGTGCCGTCCCCAAATCGAATTGTCCTCCAAAGAAAAGGCAGTGATGGTATCCGGACCGCCAAGATAGACATGGCCACGGGTTGTGAACTACCGATTCCGGTTCGTGGCCATGATGGAACCGGAACCGGCCCTTGAAGGGGCGGTTCTAGTTCCGGTTCGGAACCGCCTATTCCGGGTCGATTCAAGGCCCAATTCCGGTTTCGAATTTAAATTTTAATTTTAAATAATAAATAATGAAATAAAAAAATAATAAATTATTAATTATAATTATAATTATAATCAAATTGTACATTGTAATCAAATTTGGAGGGAAAAAAAAAGGGAGAGGGAATGGGCTTGAACTTAATGAATTATCATTAAGCGCCTATATATGTTCTTGGGAATAGAAAAATGAAAGCCCATGTAGTTCTTTTACCTTTGATAACCCCAACTTACCTCATCGTCAATCGTCGCTACCCATTGTGGAACTCGTGGCGGTGGTATCTCAACTATCATCATTGAAGAATTCGTTGTCTCAATCCAACTCTTGTTGTCGAAATTTAGCCTTTGTCCAATCATGGACACAAGCTTGAGCCTCCACAGCATCCCGATTTAATCTTGAACGGCGGTCATCCAAAATTAATCCTTCAGCGCTAAATGCTTGTTCAATTACAACCGTTGAAGAATGGGTTATTAACATCTGTCTTGCGATGAGAGCGGAGATTGGGAATTGGGTTGAATGAGTCTTTCACCACTCCAAAATTTTGAAATCTGTGCTATGTTCGGAATCACGGAACTCAAAAGCAATGGTTAAATAATTTTCTAATTCGTAAATATTATCCGTTGCTCCGTTTTGTCTTTTTTGTCTATTAATGAACAGATTATGCCATTTACTAAGTCTACTACTCTCCTCCCTTTGTGAGGCACTAGGTTGAGAACATCCACTATCACCTAAACCATATTTACTACAAAATTCATTATATAATGCTACTATAGCATTTTTAACCTCTTTTTTTTATAGTTTTAATATTTACTGTTTCATTCAAATGTAAACAATCATAATAATAATCATTCGGATAATCATACAAACCATCTAATTTAGTACGTGGATCGAAAACAATAACAACCAAATAAATAAGAGGAATGCGAGCATAATAATGCAGCCATTTTGCTTTCATTGCTATAATAGTTGGAGCTAATTAAACATCTTGCTCATATTCACAAAAAATACCAGCAATGTTGACACACTATTATAAATAAATGCGTAGTATAATAATAAATACCAGATAAAGTATAAGTTGCATCATTAAAAACTTTCAAAAAATCTAAAAATTAGTTGCAAACAACCCAATCTTGTGGGGGTAAAGTAATTTCGGAAACATTATTTGAAATAAACGTACATAATAAATTTTTATAAGCAAAAGATTGATGAAGCAACTCGTAGGTAGAATTCTAACGAGTTGTAACATTTTTTGGAAATCTTTTTGGTTTTTGTCCATGTGATTTGCAAAATCTACCCCATTCTTTCATAACTTGGGGACGACTTCATAAAAATTTAATTGCTTTCTTTATTGGGGTGAGAAAAGCCTTAAGAGTTCGTAAACCATCTTGTACATATAAATTTAAAACATGGCAAGCACATCTAATGTGAAAAAATTATTCACAAAAAGAGGATTTACAAATATTTTCTAAATCGGGAATGGAAGCGGTATTTGACGCAGCATTATCAAAACTAGCTAAAAAACTTTATTAACCAAATTATATTCTTTTAAAACTTGCCTAAGTATTCTATATATATTATTGGCAGTATGACTTTCATCAAACACTCAAAATGCAAGTACTTTTTTATAAATGTTCCAATCGTCACATATCCAATAACATGTGATACCCATATAAGAATGAATTTGCCAAGAATCATTCAAAATGTTGCTACCTATATGCACACGTCCATTGAAATCCGTAAAAAAGATTTGCAAAGCCTTTTTTTTTTATAACCTAGGTGTCCGCGCGGCCGGCGAGCTTGCGCTCAAACCAGCGGTGAAGCACGACTAGTCCTCGGGGGCAACTGCAGGACCCCGCCACCACAAGGCCCGGGTAAGACACTGGCACCACAAAGTTTTGAACCCGGGACCTCTCGTGAAAGAAACCGAGCGCAAACCAGCGCTGCCACCAGCCGATGGGTTGCAAAGCCTTTTTTTTTTTTTTATAAACCCTAAAAAGTTCGCCTTTAAGAATAGTTCTCGGAACATGTTTTGCTTACGGAGTACATGCGGTGTTGATCAAAAAATTCAAACCAAAATTTTCACCAGTAGTAAAAGGCAAATATTCAATGGCAACATATTGAGCTAATGTTTTTTTATAAAGTTCATCACTATAACGAAATAAAGGAGAAGTGTTAGTATTGGCGTACCCAGAAATTTGTTGTTGCCTGGTGTCGATCCCCGCTTGCGTTGCATGTTTTTGCATCAGATGCCGACGGTATGTTCCATAGCAGTTTCCTTTATTAAAATTGTATGATTTCGTACAATATTTATAGTTTATCTTGTACTTGTCTCCGCTTACATGTACCTTGTCGAAGTGTTGCCGTAAGTTGAATGTACTCTCCCGGGCTTGTCGTTCCAGCTCCTTTGATGTCGACGTTTCTTCGACGCCGGTAGGAGAATGAAGACATTTTTTGCGTTGCAACGTGCTCAACGTTGGGAACATAGTTGATATTATCATGATCATCTACCCAACATGTAAACTCACGAGGATCATAGTGATCATGAGGTTAAGGATAATCGGATTCTTCCATCCCATCGGCATTGGGCTCTTTCCCCTGTCACCAGCTCCGCTTCCACTTGCTATTTTTTTTAGAAAATTGAGCGGAAAGCCGATTTAGAAAATTGACAGAATTGAGCCGGGATTGAGCAGATGAGAATTTGAGAGAATTGAGAGAATTTAAGAGAAATTGTGAGAAAAATGAAATGGGAGGAATGACATTTATAGGAAATTTAGAAGAAAAAAATGGGGGGGTTGATAATTGCAACAACCATAAGAGGGGAAATCTCTTTCCCTTTTTTTTTAGGGGGCCGATTCCTAATTTTTTAAAACCGGAACCGGCCCATGAGGGGCCGGGCCGGTTCCGGTTCGGAACCGCCGGTCCCGGGTTCAAACCGCCGGTCCCGGTCAATGGGCCGGTTCCGGTTATTCCACAGGCCGGTTCGGGCCCAAATTGGCCTCGTGGCCATGTCTACGCCAAGATGTAACAAGAGAAATGAGGACCATAATGTCAGAAGTGATATGTCTACTTCAGCTACATAAGCATACGAATTGCCTTGGCTATGAGAAATGAGTCCAATCCTGTATACAACTACCAAGTCAACCATCAAGTAGACCAACCACAAGAGGAAAACGATGCCGCGGTTCGCTATTTCCTTCCTAAAGGGTGCAAATAGAATGAGAAATACATGAAGCGAAAGGCTCAGCAAGATGGAACCTCAGATGTTCCATTTGTTCCACAAATCCGAAATAGAGCTAAATGCCATGTTTTTGCTTAGTTTGAACTTTATCTAGCCTTTTAACATACTTTTGACTTGTATAGGAGAGGATGGTGGGAGATGTCCTTGCTTGTTTGTAAGAAGGAAGAAAAGAATCTATTCAAGAACCCAAGAATGTAAAAGAAATCGTGAACCAACCATTCCGCGAATGAACGTAAGAAAGGTATCTTGTGCATCAAATGGCAAAAGAAAAGTATCTACATGATGTGTGGGATAAAAGAGAAGATGGTTGCATAGAATGATAGGATAAAGCATTCACAGCGGCTCAAAGTTACGAATAGTGATAGAGCGAAGGAAGTGGGAGAAGAGGAAAAGTAGACTCGCATTTCCTCTTTCAAGTTTGGAATCAAAGAACAAAAAAAAAAAAAGAACATATTTTCCTCACGCAAGAGAAAATTCCCAAACTGAAATTCTCTCTTCGTGTGATGATTAGTGGCTACTTTGAAGAATTGAGCAAATTTCTAGTAGAGATCTCTCGTGGCGGGCATTGTGCTCCAATGGCTCCTTATGATAGTCTGAAGATAGACGGAACAACATTCAATGCACAAAAAAAAAAAAAAAAACATTGAAGATCATAAACTTACCCTCCTTTAAGAAACGTATAAAAAAAGAATGACAAACTAAATGCACTTTTCAACAAAATTCATGACTATGCCAAGGATCGTCGAGCCGAGTTCCTAGTCTCGTAATCACGTGCGTTTGCAAGATAGCACTGACAACATCGTGCAAGTATAAAAAATACATGAAAAATCGCGTGCCTTGAAAAAAATGTTCTCGTGATGAACAACTATCAAACGTGAATATGGCGTTTCTCATAGACAGAGAATTTCGAACATTCATCCTCGACCTCCACCACATACGCTCGCTTGAGCTCCCATCTTAAAACAGACGCAAATGAAGTCTCCTTTCAACAGTCAACTAGATAGACAGTGTATTTTCAGTTCTCATCCAATGGAAAAGTCGAGCTTTGCCAAAGGAAGAAAGGCGGTTAATTATAAACAGGCGGCTAGTATCCCAGCACCAAGACACTGCGCATTCTCAGTTCTCACCCTATCTCTTCTCCACGCGCAACATCATCATGCTAGACCTATCACCAACAGTTCTGTTAGCGGGAAACTCTGGCCACGGTAAGGTCAGAGAACTTTTGACTGCACTGCTACACAAAGTTTCTCACTGCCGTCACCTTACAATTCACAGCCCTATTTCGTCACAAGCTAAACTAAAATCAAACTACAGTTCTTATTTTTCAACTACCTCTTTACATTTTGGATATGCAGCCATGCACGAGCAATGCTGCAGCTGTTGGCCCAGTGCTCTGTTCTTGCAGACAGTGTGTTCTTCAATTAGCAACGGATTTATTGCCAAGTCGGACATAGCCTCGGCCTTTCAATTGCTACCAAATGATGCAGTCGAATCTTTTTCAGCCATCAGTTGGTTAACAATTCACATGTCTCCTACAACCAAACAAACATGAATGGTCAAACGAGATATGCCCACTTGTTAATAATTGAAGCTGAGATAAAACATTTACCATGTCTTCCTATCTCAGGATATTAGGCAGCTCAAAGAATGTCCTTTCATCAAAGCTACTGCAGAGAATAAGGGAAGATACTGTTAAGATAAGCCCCAATCTGGTTGGGAAGGTGACTTGGACGTAGTTTACTCACCGACTGTGGTGATCGTAACGGAGATGGAACAACAATCGCATGACTTCGGTTGTTAGAAATGGTGCGCTGGTAAGTCTCAAAAACGGAAATCTCACTCCTCATCGATCTATACATTTCTGATGCAGTCGTAAAGGATGAGTTGGAGCTTCCTCCTCCCGTTCTTAAGGTTGCTGTCCTTGCAGCATTGGCACCTGCCTAGAGCAATCACTAGAAAGTTAGAAATCTATGACTTCAGATGAAGTAAGAACAGGACATAATACGAAGAAGCAGCAGGAAGAGAGCATTAAACTTAAGATACAGAAAGTCATTAAATTCATTCTAGACGCAAGAATTCTCATGAAACGACAAATCCCATTACATGCATCTTCCTAGAGACATGAGCTATTACAACTGCAAGAAAGAAAATATGCAATGGTCATGAATCTAATCATGAGCGAAAACTAATGTCAATAATCTCTTCTTGCCTTAGATACTTCCCAAAAACCCGGAAAATGGACATGTTCACAGTTAGGAATAATCAACAGACAAAAATAGCGAAAAAGAGCTAAAACAATCTGCCATAAAGCAGCCAGATAACCAAAAAAGAGGGGAAGAAAGATTCATACATTACGCAAGTCTTTAACATGTACAATAATGATTGTTATATCATCCGTTCGGTTTCCATGAGCCAACCATTGTTTATATGATTCTCCAGCAATGGCAGCGCATGCATCTCTAGGATCAGGATAACTTGCCACCTGTATGAAGAAACGTGAATAAAATAAGTTCAGTGGAATATGGAAATATAAGATGCAAAGTAGTCCAATGTTCACGAGATCACCAGAATGATCCCATGTGAGGAGCTGACGCAACAATTTCAGATATTGCACAACTTAAGTTTTGAATAAACACAGCAGAAACATACTTCCAATCACACACTGAAGTCCAGATGCTATGAGCAGTGCCTGCTAGTGGGCTGCTTACTTGTATACATTTCCATAAAATCAAAGTACAATGCCTTATTAGTCATCTAGTTTCAATAGCAAAATATATCCAATGTAGAAGTAAATTATGCATGAGATTGCTAGGTGACTGGAAAAAAGAGCTGGACAGTAAGGGGCATCATGGTTTTGACGAGGGCGCAGACGAAGTGGAGAATTGCCTTAGATAAACTGTTACACGAGGGAAGATGCTCAAATGGTAGATAAAACTAGTACAAGGCAAGGATGCGAAAGTGGAAGTGTGGTCAAGATGTTCAAGGCATCCATGAAGAACTGATGGTCCAAAAAGCTCAAATGGGACCTCCAGGAGATCGCAGAGGAGATATCCATGTTCGATAGGAAAGTCAAGTTGTAAGAAGGAAGTCGTTTGCGCGGATGGAATACTGCTTTTGATAGTCCCCAATTTTTTTTCTTACGATTTTTCCAACAAAATATCAATCTGTTTTTGAGTTCTGATTTGCTTGGACCAATACATCATTTTCTTTTAGTTTTTCTGGGATCAGGAAAAAAGTTCAATGTATAGCACAATGAAATATCAAAAGGAAGAATAGCACGGTGAGTGTCAATGAATGCCTGCTACTTTCTGTATTAAAAAAAAATTTGTTATTTGTAGAATATAACCTAGCAAAAGCATAACACTATATTCGGAGAATTGTAGGCATCAACATGCACGTAAGATTAGCAAGCATTAAGAAAACATAAAGATAGAGATGCAAAACAGATTCGTCAGTTTCTTCTTCCTGCTTTTGCTACTGCATTTGCCTCTTCCAGTCACAAAAATCCTCGAGGAGTATGGTTTTGGTAGTCAACTTAAGTAGATAAAAAATAAACAAGAACACAGTGTTGAAGCGCAAAGCAAAGGATGATGGCAAAGTTTTTTACAGTCGACTGCTCCAGATCATCCATTTTTCTAGTGCAGCAATATACACCCTATGAGAGAATCATTCAATATCGATTTGTTGGTGGTGGGGTACGAGGACAGCAACAGATTGAACATATAAATAGAACAGCAACAAGATGCATTGGGTTGAAAATGGCTGCCAATCAATTAAGAATAGGAAGAAAAGCCTTACCATATCGACAACGGCTTGGCTAGAGAGAAACTCGAAAACTCCATCACTTGCAACAACAAAGAACAAATGATCAGGTGTGAGCTGAACCGTGGACACTTCAGGATCGGCAATCACACCAATTTCCTCAGCTTTACTATCTCCTATACTCCTCGTGAAGGCGGTGCCGTAATACGTTCCATTCTGAACCCACAGCCTCGGAGGATCACTGCCTGCACTCTCTTCATCACCCCATGTCTGTATATCAGGATCCTTTAGCCCATCCAATTGATCTAGGCTCAGAACCCTGGCTCCACAAAGCTTCACTCTCTCATACTCGTCTCGCCTAAACGGGGTTTGATCAGAGGACAGATCCTCAGCTAAAACTCTGTCGCCAACTTTAAGTGCGATAACTGCCCTTGAATCACCCACATTTGCAACAAGAAGCTTATCCCCAACAACAAGAACTGTAATAGCGGTAGTACCACTCTCCGTGTCGTCTATCTCGCTATCATGCAACTCGTGATTTGTCCTTACAAACGCCGAACTGTAGGCGTTAGCAGGATTGTCCAATAATAGTCTAGGGTCATTTGCTAAGATATCCACCAATCTGTCTCTAACGAAATTGGAACACTGGGCACCAAATAGACCATGCCCATCAAACACACCAAAGAAATGGAGATTTGGGTTACCTTGAACTTGGGTCCGAATGCAAAAGCTATCTTCGTTTTCCTTGCCAGGCGAATAGGGGTAGTAACCACGCTGCGTCAGAACAGAGTACTCCAAACGAAAGTTGCGTGAAGGAACAGGCACACACTCTATGGACCTCTCGGTGAGTATATGCTTTCCATGGACACTGAATTGACTCACCTCTTGAAACTCCCGAGAATCAGAGTCCGAAGATCGTGGGCGGTGCCCACAACACTTCCCATGCGCACAGCCCATGAAGGATGACCATTCAGGGAGGCCAAAAGCAAGAATTTCCCCACAGCAGACCACCTCTCTGATAAAAGTTACGAAAAAAAAGACGGAGCACAAAAACTTCGGGTTCAGAGTCGCCTTTGTCCGCAACACCTCCAGAAAATCGGCAGATGGGCCCTCGCAGGAACGAACTCCGAACCTACTAACGTGGTCATGTCGCGCGGGTGGCAATATACAGGAGCAGAATTCGGAAATGCAGCCAACAAACCCTCAAAGCAAAGACAGCTAAGCCGGCTTCTGCGAACAACGCAGTCTTGCTCGAGGGGTTTCCGAGAAAAGATGTCAAGATCGGCGTGGAACATCCACAATTCAACAAGCAAGGAACTTCACCTATCACCACCAAAATTCAAGAAAAGCCGCCGAATCAAATCCCAAAAAAACACACAGAGAGAGAGAGAGAGAGAGAGAGAGAGAGAAGAAAAAGAAAGGAACTTTTCCGGCTGATCAGAGACGGCGACAGAGGGGGGTGTTTACCGAGGGAGCTGTAGTTGGTTCCGGGCGCAAGATCACGGCTCGAGAAGGGAGCAGAGCGGACTGAAGGCAGTTTAAAAAAACCAGCGAGAAAGAACGAAATTCAAAAGAGAAACGGCAGCGAAGAAGAGGGATTGAATGCGAATTTATGGGCGTGAAAATGAACGACGAATGAATGATGATTCGATTCGAACTGCAGAGAGAGAGAGAGAGAGAGAGTGAGGGAGGATCTCAGGATGCTACACGTTGCGTGCGTGAGTGGGTTTTGTCTTGTCCTCTCCTAGAACCCACACCCTATCATGAAAATTTCCAAAAAGCAGAGGAACTTGAAAAAAAAAAAAATGGAGCTTTGTTTTGATTCATTGGCTTCTCTGTTTCAATTTTCAAATTTCAGTTGCCCGACTCTCTCTCTCTTTTTCCTTTTTGAACTTTCAAAAGTTCGTTATCTCCACGAAAATTCATGTATGACTCTTTATTAAGTATCCGTCTAAATGGACCGTTAAGTACTTAGCCAAAACAATATTGAAGTTGCAACATACTAAACGTTCCTATGAAGCGTGTAACTTGTATTTTGAAATTCGAATTTTCGAATAAATGCCAAACTCCTAAGGAAAAAGTCACGAAAAATCACAAATTATATCCATTGTAGTATATTTACCCTAAAAAAAATTTTCGTGTTTGGCTTCCCTCTATGTAATTTGCGCCTTGCAAAGTTAATATGCTACTTACTTTACCCACAAAAAAAAAAAAAGAATCTATTCAAAAACCCAAGAATGTAAAAGAAATTGTTAACCAACCATTTTGCGGATGAACATAAGAAAGGTATCTTGTGTTAGACATGGCCACATTGGAACCGGGGCTCAGAACCGGCTCGTTGACCGGGCCCACGGTTCCGACCTGTTTATTAAAAAATAAAAAAGGCCATAGTGGCCCGGTGTTGGCTCTTTGCCCCTTGCGGGCCTAGCCTACCCCAACAACCCCCCTCCCCCCCACCCCCAAAAAAAAGAGCAACGGCTCTTTGGGCAATGGCCCAAAGAGCTGTTGCACTTGCGAAGCTCTAATTGCGGCTGCAACGGCCAATTTGGCCGTTGCTTTTTTAAAAAAAAAAAAATTGATTTGTTTTTAATTCTTCTCTATAAATACTTATCATCTCCCTTTCATTTTTCTCACAAATCTTCTCAACAATTCTCTCAAATTTTCTCAATTCTCTCAAATTCTCTCAATCCTCTCAATTCTCTCAATTCCGCCTCAATTCTCTCTCAATCGAATTTCCGATCAATTCGCTCAAAAATGGCAAGTGGAAACAGAAATACTGGAAAGGGCAAGATGATTATGGTAGATTCCGAGTATCCCATTCTTGAATATGATCCTCGTGAGTATGCATGTTGGGAAGACAAGGACGATAATATCAACGTTGTTCCGATTCCGAACGTCGAGCACATCCCAACACAAGAAAGTCTTCATCCTCCTACTGGTGTCGAAGAAACGTCGACGGCAAATGAGCTGGAACGAAAGGGCCGAGATAGTACATCCGACTTGTGGCTGCACTTCGACAAGGTACGTGATGAAGGTAAAGGTAAGTATAATATAAATTGTAAATATTGTTCGCAAACATATAAATTTACGAAAGGAGACGACTACGAAACAATACGTCGGCATCCGACGAAAAAACATCCAATGCAAGCGGGAATCGACACTACGCAACAACAAATTTCCGGGTACACTAATTCTAATCATCATCCTTTATTCCGTTACACCGATGCACTTTATAAACAAACATTAGCTGAATATGTTGCCCTTGATCATGCTCCGTTTACTACTGGTAAAAACTTTAATTTGAAATATTTGATAAATACTACGTTGGTTCCGTAAGCACCAACTATTCCAGAAAGTATTCTTAAACGCGAACTTTTTCATCTTTATAAAAAAGGAAAAAAAATCTTTAGCAAAATTTTTTGCGGAATTCAATGGATGTGTATATTTAGGTAGCAATATTTGGAGTAATCCTTGGCAAATTCATTCTTATATGGGTGTCACGTGTCATTGGATAGGTGATGATTGGACCATTCAAAAAAGACTTATTGCATTTCGAGTTTTTGATAAAAAAAAAAAATTCGGCTCATAATATTTATAGAATAATTATGCTAGTTTTAGAAAAATATAATTTGATAAATGAAGTATTTTCACTTGGTTTTGATAATGTCGCCGCAAATACCGTTTACATTCCCGAATTAGAAAATATTTGCAAACCCTCTTTTGGCGAACAATTTTTTCACATTAGATGTGCTTGGCATGTTTTAAATTTATGTGTACAAGATGATTTACGAACTCTTGACACTTCTCTCGCCCCAATAAAGGCTGCAATTAAATTTTTATGGAGTCGTGCCCATTTTATAAAAGCATGGGAAAAATTTTGTAAACAACATGGGAGAAGGGCAAAAAGGTTTCTAAAAGATATTCCGACTTGTTGGAATTCTACCTACGAGTTGCTTCATCAAACTTTTGATTACAAAGATTTATTATATATGTTTATTTCGCAAAATATTCCCGAAATTACTTTACTTCCACAACATTGGGACGTTTGCAAAAATTTTTTAGATTTTTTGAAAATATTTAATGATGCTACTAATACTTTATTTGGTATTTATTATCTTACTACGCATTTATTTTTAATAGAGTGTGTTAATATTGGTATCGTTTTTAGTGAATATGAAAAAGATACTGAATTAGATCGGATTATTTTAGTAATGCGAGAAAAATGATTGAATTATTATTTCCAAATTCCTCTTGTCTATTTAGTTGATATTGTTTTTTATCCACGTATTAAATTAGATCGTTTATTAGATTATTTGAATGTGTATTATCATGATTGTTTACATTTAGAAGATTCAATAGATATTTCAAATATACAAAGAGATGTTAAAAAATCTATAATAGTATTATATGAAGAATTTTGTAGTAGATATGGTTTAAGTGATTATGGATCTTTACAATCTACAACCTCACGTAGCGAAGCTGGTAGTTCACTTAGTAAATGGTACAATATGCTCAAGAGTAGGCAAAAAAAAAATAAAAAGGGACAACAGGTAGCATTTCTGAATTAGAAAAATATTTAACCACTCAATTTGAGTTTCATGATGCAGAACATAGTACAGATTTCAAAATCCTAAAGTGGTGGAAGAGTCACTCAATTGATTACCCAGTTCTCTCCCTTATCGCTCGCGAGATATTAGCAACCCCTTCTTCAACGGTTGCGGTTGAACAAGCATTTAGCGCCGAAGGATTAGTTTTGGACTCTCGCTGTTCAAGATTAAGCCCGGAGTCCGTAGAAGCTCAAGCTTGTGTCGACGATTGGACGAAAGCTAAATTTCGACACCAAGAGTTGGATCGAGAACACGAATTTTTTATTGGGGATTGTGGAGATACCACCGTCACAGGTACCACAACGGGTAGGGACGATTGATGATGAGAAAAGTTGGTGTTATCAAAGGTAAAAGAACTACATGGGCTTTGATTCTTCTATCCCCAAGAAGATATGTAGGCGCTTAATGATAATTCATTAAGTTCAAGCTCATTCCTCCTCTCTCTCTCTTTTTCCCCACATTTTATTAAAAAGTACAATTTGATTATAATTTATAATTTATTATGTTTATTTTATTATTTGTTATTTTAAAAATTAAAATTAAAAAACAGAACCGGAGTCGGCCCGGGAACCAGGCCCGAACCGAAACCGGCGATTCCGATGAACCAGCCATGTCTATCTTGTGCATCAAATGGCAAAAGAAAAGTATCTTGCACATGATGTGTGGGACAAAAGAGAAGATGGTTGCATAGAATGATTGGATAAAGCATTCACGCCGGCTCAAAGCTACGAATAGCAACAAAGCGAAGGAAGTGGGAGAGGAGGAAAAAGTGCATTCACATCTCCTCTTTCAAGTTTGGAATTAAAAAAAAAAAAAAAAAAAAAGAGAGCATGTTTTCCTCAAGAAAGAGAAAATTCCCAAATTGAAATTCTCTCTTCATGCGATGATTAGTGGCTACTTTGAAGAATTGAGCAGATTCCTAGTAGGGTCTCGTGGCGGGCATTGTACTCCAATGGCACCCGATAACAATCTGAAGATAGACAGAACAATATTTAACGCACATAAAAAAAAATTGAAGATCAAAAACTTACCCTCCTTTAAGAAACGTATAAAAAAAAGAATGACAAACTAAATGCACTTTTTAGCAAAATTCATGGCTATACCAAGGATCGTCTATCCGAGTTCCTGGTCTCGTAATCGAGCACGTTTGCAAAATAGCACCGACAATATCATGTAAGTATCAACAATACACGAAAAATCACGTGTCTTGAAAAAAAAAATGTTTATTTGAGTGCCAACTCCGGTGAACATCGCCGGAAATCATACGTGGCATCCCTTATAGCGCTTCATTCCCAGTCTGAAAATACTTATGTCTGCATGTATGAGTCTTGATACAGTAAGTTAAACCATCGACACATAACAATTCACTTTTTTTCGCATTGAAAACGGTCCATTTTTTTGCATATCGCATGAAAGTTACGATGTGGAGCACATTCTCTGTCGTCGATTATCTTAAACCATAGCTAAATCGGATTATACATAACAAGCTTTATCTTTACGGGACGCAAAACCTAGCTTTATTAGTGCATGCAGACGGACATGCTCATATCTTTTCCCCTTTGCCCTTCCCTTTTCTCTTATTCATTCATTTTGGTTCATTCCATTTTCACTTTTGTATATTGAATTGTCTACCTACACACACATATGTAAGTACATATTCCCATTAGCTATAGGGCGCGTATGGCAACGTTTCTATTTCAGAAACCAACTTCTATCCTGAGGTTAATGTTTTCTACTTCCTGCTCTAGAAGTTGATTTCTAATAAGAGAAAAGCGGTTGATACCATGACGGAATTTCTGCTTCCGGAATAGAAATTGGTTTCATAACGATTGAAAATTTCCACTTTTGGAATATCATTAACACAAAATCTTCTACGAAAAGTTATTGTTGGCGGCAAAGAAATTTCTATTTCATTTTTAATTTTAAAAAATAAAAAAATATTATTTATTTTTTACTCCAGCAATGAGACATAGCGACTTGAAGGCGGCGGTGGGCGGAGGCGGGATTGGGAGAAAGATGAAAGTGAAAAGAAGCCGAAGTGATAGAGAAATTGATGTTGAGAGATTTTTACTAAAAGAGAAGTAACTTTTCTTAACTTTTGAAATTGGCTCAAAAACGACTTTCAGAAGTAAAAATTTACTTAAGAAATTATATTTACAAATGAATTTTTGTTCTAAAAATACTTTTAGAGCAGAAATTTATTTACAAAAATATTACCATGCGCTCCCTATAAGGCTACAAAACCCTCATCAACCAACTCTGTACCAATTCTTCTTCACTTTCCAAGCACAGCAACGACTGTTAACAAGAATTCCATTCGCCACCTTTCTCTTCACTGTTTGCAGAGATGAGCGACCCACTTCAAGAAAGATTTAAAAAAAAAAAGAAAGGGAGCGAGGGAGAGGTTGATCCACGCGCCTGCTCACAAGCACGATCCGCACGCACCTCGCCGTCCTATCTTTTCGAGTTAGATAACTCTCCAGAAGCAAGAAAAGTCTGATGCATTGTCCTTGGAGTCTTGTCAGCTTCCCCCAGCCTGGAAAAGACGGGGGCTGTCTGCGACTTTCCAGCTTTGTCTCCCCTCGGGTTTGGAGGTTTTTTTCTTTAACGGGATGTTGTGTGCAGGACACCCCACGTACGCTTCAGGAGCCTTGCGTGTCTGTAAAGAGGCTGTTTTGAGAAAAGGGTGGGAGAGAGTGATTTGATATTCTAAACGAGGATGCTGAAGAACTTTGCTTCATAGTTTAGAGAGAGGCTTTTTGGATAACAAAAGTAGGGTTTCCCATTACCAAAGAGCCCCCCCCCAGGATTCTCGTATCTCTTTAACTTTAATAATCCTGACACATGCTTTCCATGTATCTCTTTCCTTTCCTTCTCGCTAGAAAGCTCCGACGTGTTTCTATGGTCTTCTTATTATCGAAAAAATTACAACAAAAAAAAAAGATTAAATTCAATTGCAAAATATTTAAAATTCCATTGATAAAATAAAAGTTTAGGAATGTGTGCCTTTTGTAGGCGCAGGCCGGACTCAGTAGATCATCTCTTTTTTAGGTGTAATGCCACTAGCACCTTTGCACTATCTTGGGCAAAGAAGTGTAACCTGGTGTGGCGCAATCGTGCATGGCAGGATAATCTTCGGTGGGCTATTCAGCATACTAGTAGCCGCCACTTTTATCGGTGCATTGCACGGTTCTATTTTGGTGCCCTTTTTCATATCATTTGGATTGAACGCAACCATATTCTCTTTAGACAGTGCTCCTTCTTCAGGCCGGCATTTATGAAACATCTTGAAAAGGTCGTCAAGGATAAGACCCACACTTTTGATCAAGTGGGGGATAGCCCTCGTAATCGGCAGATGCAAGTCAATTGGGGTATTTCATTGTCTATTTTTTATTGGGGGGCTGTTGGTCAGCTATGCTGGCATGAGTTTGCCTTGTGTAATAAATTGCGCACGCGACATAGCCTTGTTCTTTGTTTAGCTGTAACACATTTGCACCCGTCGTGACACCCCCAAGTGTCGCCACGAGTACGAGGATTTTGTGTTCGGCTTCCCTCTATATAATTTGCTCCTTGAAAAGTTAATATACTACTTACTTTAACCCAAAAAAAAAAAATCTACTCAAAAACCCAAGAATGTAAAAGAAATCGTGAACCAACCATTCTGCGAATGAACATAAGAAAGGTAACTTGTGCATCAAATGACAGAAGAAAAGTATCTTGCACATGGTGTGTGAGACAAAAAGAAGATGGTTGCATAGAATGATCAGATAAAGCATTCACGGTGTCAAAACTACGAGTAGCCACAAAGCGAAGGAAGTGGGAGAAGAGGAAAACGTACATTCACATCTCCTCTTTCAAGTTTGGAATAATTTAAAAAAAAAAAACAAAGAGAACACACTTTCCTCACAGATCACGCAATAGAAAATTCCCAAATTGAAATTCTCTCTTCGTGTGATGATTAGTGGCTACTTTGAAGAATTGAGCAGATTCCTAGTAGGGATCTCTCGTGGCGGGCATTTTACTCCCATGGCACTTTATAACAGTCTAAAGATAGACAGAACAACATTCAACGCACATACAAAAAAAAACAATGAAGTTCAAAAACTTACCCTCCTTTAAGAAACGTATAAAAAAAAGAATGACAAACTAAATGCCCTTTTCAGCAAAATTGATGACTATACCAAGGATCGTCGACCCGAGTTCTTGGTCTCGTAATCGCGCACGTTTGCAAGATAGCACTGAAAATATCATGTAAGTATCAACAATACAAGAAAAATCACGTGTCTTGCAAAAAAAAATTATTTTTTTAAAAACGTTTATTTAAGTGCCAACTCCGGTGAACATCGCCGGAAATCCTATATGGCGTCCACGTGGCTTGCCGGAGGATCCTAGTCAACAAAAAAAGCCAAAAATTGAAAAAAATATTTCACGTAATATTAGAAAATTAAAAAAAAAGCTAAATTAATAAAAAAAAAAATAAGCTAGAAAATAATATATATATTGAAGTCAAATGTTGGCAGGGGCGAGCGCTTGCACTGCCCTCGCCACTGCAGCAACTAATATATGTTTTTTTTTTATTTATCTTATTTTTTAGTTATTTATCTTTTTTGCAATTTTTTTCAATATTAAGCGGAAATTTTTTTTAATTTTTGCCTTTTTTTTGCCATGTGTATTGCCTTTTTTTAAAAAAAAATCCACGTAGTATTAAAAAATTAATTAAAAATACCACGTGTACTGTTTGGTTGGAATTGTCAATTAAGTGATTTTTTTTTATCGAAATTGGCTCTTAAGTGATCGTTTTTTCTCTAATTTGGCACTTAAATGATCCCAAAAAAAAAATATTGGCACCAAAGTTAGCGTCGCATACAAATATTGGCACTCCATGTGTCCTTTTGCCAAAAAAAGTACCAAAAAAGTCACAAATCTATTGCATTGAGATCAATTTAGTCCTAATCCTTCAATTCGGTTCATCCGGGCAATTCGATTAAACCGATGAGAGTGCATGAATTTGAAAAATTTGTCACATTTGGTTGGCCGTCTTAAAACAACCAATTGAAAAAAATAATTGGCCACATATAAATCTGATTTTTTGGCATGCATGTTGATATTAGCATATATAGGCGAAAATATAAAAGACAAATTTTTCGGAATATTATTTAAAGAGGCACAACGGCTCTATTAGAGTTGTGCATTGTTAAATAATTTCTAGCATGTGTTCACTTTTATGATTGATATTTCATTCGAGAATATTCTGTCTGGGCTAGTCGTTCTTTTGGTTCTAGGAATAGCTCCACTCCGATCTAATTCTTCAAAGAACAAAGACGTAATCTTTGTAATGTCTTGTGTTGTACTTCCGATGAGCCGATTGATGTCACAGAAAAGACTTGGTTGCACTGTTTTACGCGAATTATAAACCGGGAGATTAAACGATAATGATTCGATGCTTTAGTTCGTCTAAAATGGCACGATCCAACTAATCAAGATCGACAAAGAGAAAATTGGTGGAATTTTTCTAAAGTGTATTGAGGGACTAATGTTTGTGGTCATGTCATAACAAACATAAGAATCATCTTCATTGGCATGATCGATGGGTCAAATGATATGGGGGACAAAGAGGAGATGGTTTCACAGAATGCAAAAGAAAGAGGCAGCATATTCTTCTCCCGCAAAGAGAAAAATTCCCAAATTGAAATTCTCTCATGTTGGTGACTAGTGACTGCTTTGAGGAATTGAGCAGAAGAACAATTTTAGCGACAGTGGGAAAAAAAAGAATTTAGCATTTTCATGATAGAGATCTCTCATTGGAGATGTTGTATTTGTTCTCTAAAAATACTTTGATAATCAATTCAAGGCTAATCGAATCACCGCTGCGTACGAAACTTACGTGTGACGAGCATGTATTCGTTGGTGGGCAATTATTCTCACCTGGGATGGATACAGGAAAATTATTTTGGTAAAAGTGATTAAATCGGCATATTTTAATGTCAAAGTCCAGAGGACTTTGAAAATCGAGCGTCCTGCATAGGAAAAATTATCCAAAAAATCCTAAACCTACTGTCGTTTTACCAATTCAGTCCCAAACTTTTTAATTTTTTCAATTGAGTTCTAAACATTTTCATGTTTTACTAATTGAGTACATTTGGAAAATTTTGGCCTAAAATCGCTAACGTGAACGCCGACCGTCCGACGTGGCACAACCGGCACCGACGTGTACAATATTAAATAATATTTTAATATTTTTTGAATTATTGTTTTCACTTTTTGTTACTTTTATTATATTTTTCTTTACTTATTTTCTTGCTTTTTTTCTCTTTTCTTCTTCCCTCCACCGAACTCTGACGAGGTTTGCCCTCAACTAAGGCTGGGGAGCTCATCGATGGCCGGCATAAGGGAAGGAAAAAAAGGAAAAGAAAACAGAAGAAAAGGAAAAAATAAATAATTAAATAGTTAAAAATTCAAAAAAAATTAAATTTTATCAACTTCAGCACCGACCATGTCACGTGGGATAGCAGGTGTCCATATCAATGATTTATGGTTAAAATTAGCTGGATAGACTCAATTGGTAAAGCGTAAAAATGTTTATGTCTTAATTGACAAAATTAAAAGGTTAGTGACTGAATGGCAATACGCAATAGGTTTAGGATTTTTTGGACAATTTTCCTACAGAAATTTTTTTTAGATTTTTTCTTGATTATGAAATCTAACATTTGCGGCAAAGATAATGGTCTTGATGATAGCGAATTATTCTCCAGAGAAAAAGTAGAGATGGTGTTCGGATTGCCAAGATGTAACAAAAGAAATGATGCCCAAAAAGTCTAAGGTGGATGAATTGCATGAGTGGATGTAATAAAAGATAGAAGCTGCACGAGTGGAAGAATTGTCTAGGTTGTGGGAGATGAGGATGATTGTGAAATAGGCCACCAACGAGAGGAAAACGATGCGATGGTTCGCCACTTTCTTTCTAAGGGGTACAAATAGAATGAGAAAGACCTGAAGCGAGAGACTCAGCATGACGACCTTGGCTGTTCTATTTATTCCACTGTTCCAAAATCACGACAAGCCCCCTTCTTGATGTGAAGCTCTCTCTTTTCCCTCTTCGATTTCTAGCGCCACCAGTAGCATTTCTTGGGGGTCTCTCTCTCCCTTCCCTTCTCCCTCTCACCCTCCCTTTCCATTCCTCTACCTCTCTGTCTCTCCATCTTCAAGATTTTTACTTTTTAGCTTTTCTATCCCACTCTATTTTGGGAGTTTTGTGTTTGAATAAATTTCTGCAGCTGATCTTGAGTGAACATGAAGACCAATTTGGCCATTCATCTAGTCAACAACCATCAAAGAAGATGTTCGTGGCATGGCTCCACAACCTCTTTGAGATTAGGCCGTCCTATCCTCTTGATTTAGATTTAGGTATATATACAGAGATTTTACTCTCCAGAACTATATCTAATATAGATCTGGAAGTTCCTTACATATAATTAATCTATACTCTTTCAAGATATTGATGTTGGTGTTACTACTCAGCGATGGAGATAAGGACGTCGAACTTAGACGCTCATAATAAATCATTGCAAATAGCATGGCGATCTTGGCTTGTGCTCATACTTGAATCCGGTGATCGGCCGCCGAACTTTCATGGTGACATATCTGTTCTTAAAGGATAAGAGTGTTTATTCTGTTATTTGAGATTTACTAGGCTTGCTATCTTTCTATTTATCTCTCGAGTAGAATTCTGCTTAATGAATGGAAATTTTCTTTCGACCAAAAAAAAAAACTTTATCGCTTCCGTCTATATAATTTCTGTTTGTATAGAAGGAATAGTGAGAAATGTATATATACATGTTGAGAGAATTCCTTCCTTGTTTGCTAGAAGAAGGAATATATTAAAAAATCCAAGAAGGCAAAAGAATTGTAAACCACCGTCCATGAATGAACACGAGTAAGATATCTCATGCATTAAATGGAAGAAGAAAAGGATCCCATCCATGATTAGCTTAGTATGACAAAACTTCATATGTTTCATTTGTTCAACAGAACCCAAACGGAGCTAAATAGCATGCTTTTACTTAGTTTGAACTTTATCACTCCGCTCTGTATGGTTTAGGTTTGTATAGGAGGAATAGTAAGGAATGTTCACATACATGTTAACGGTTCCTTGCTTGTTTGTTAGAAGGAAAAAGAACCGCGAACCAACTATTCTGCAAATGAACATAAGCGAGGTATCTTATGCTTTTAATGGCAGAAGAAAAGTATCTCATACACGAATAATGATTCTTGCTTTATGTTGGGTTGATGTTTTATCATCAAATTAGTTTAATCTCAATTCTACTTGCACATCCATGCATTCCGCGATCGAACACGAGGGAGGTATCCAGTGCTTAAATGGCCGAAGAAAAGTATCTCATCCATGATTAGTTCACTGAAATGTTTGGTGATAGCACATCTAAAATGGGATTTATCCACTTGATCAAGATCGACAGAGGGAAAATTGATTGAATTATGTAAGAGCATGAGTGGCGTATTGGATATAATAAACGGCATGATATGTTTCTGGTCATGTCGTAATAAGTACAATAAAAATCATGTCCATGTGTATGATTGATGGGTCAAATGAGATGTGGGACAAAGACGAGATGGTTTCATAGAATGAGTGGGTGAAGTAGAAAAGTACATTCGCATCTCCCCTTTGAAAATTTGGCTTCAAAGAACAGAAAAGTTAAAAGAAGAAGCA
The DNA here is from genome assembly GCF_020921035.1 of Rhodamnia argentea. NCBI lineage: Eukaryota > Viridiplantae > Streptophyta > Magnoliopsida > Myrtales > Myrtaceae > Rhodamnia > Rhodamnia argentea. The sequence goes on along the minus strand of NC_063150.1, from coordinate 25,856,060 downwards.
ACTGCATCTCAATCCACACATCTCTTGGGCCAAATTAATCCAACTCCAAACAATTCGAGCTCTGTTTATCTGAATATAGCTGGATGCATTTGACGTATTCTAACCAAAGGCTTATGAAATATGCCCCATGTAGGTCTGTAGACACAACCGAAATGAGCCATCAAGAGCCAAACAAAGGCAAGAAACTCTCCACCTTCGCTCAGCGCCCACACTTGTGCCTCCCCCTTAATATGACTTGCTGTATAAGACAGCATCTCCACCCAAACTCCGCTCATCACCTTCCATTTCTTTTCCCCGAGCCTTTCCATCTGTAGGGCCAATGCGACCCCCTCATTGAGCGCGAATATCCCGAATTTATGGGAAGGATAATGGTATAATTCCTTGCATAGCTCCTTGGCCTCCTCTATAACATGGAGCCCGAAGAAGTCCGATAGATCGAGCATCATGTCTGCTAACGTCATTTGGGCGACGCCCACCACACCGGACACCATATCATGCTGAATGAGTAAAAGATACAGCATGTAGTCGGAGAGGATCTTGCTGAATTCCCTTCTCTTGCTTCTTTTCGCTGGTTTCTCCATGTTGTACCAGATTTCAGTAGCTATATGCCAACATAAAATACTAGAGTCGTAAGTAGCCTGGTTGACATACCTCAAAAGATTGCCGCCATCGGCGCCACCTGGTCTACACTTGAGAAACGGATCACCTCTAGCGTTAGATATCTCCCTCGCCTTTGTCTCATTAGACGCGTCCCGAGATTTACGTCTCACCTCCTTAAAGATAAAGATCCATAGATCCTGAATAAAAGGATTCTTGGACACGTACCTCGTAGTCGCAATCTTTAATTTTGCCCTCCGACCACAAAGTCCAGCGATTGTCTTGCTAGGTTGATGGAAATAAGAGATTATCTTCTCCGCCATACGCCACCGAAAACCGCAGATATTAGAAAAAGCGATGATGTCCTAGCTCTGACCATGCTAATGCAACTTTTTCGGACTCTGCTTTAAGAACTCGGATAAAAAGTTGCAAGCAAAGATGGATTCTGACCATCTTCGAAATATGAATGGTGTATCTAAGACCGAATACGTAACATTGGCATTAGGTTCTGCTCCGCATGCGGCGGATCGAGGCTTCCTCAGGTTATCCATGGTGGATAACAACTTGGGCAAAAATGAATCTATTGGAGTCAATCCTATGTAGTACCACTTGATTCCGGCAACAGTCCAATCGGAGAAAATGAGCATGAATAGAGCTATCATATCAAGAGCCATCCCTCCGAAAATAAGGGAATAAGTACTATCCACGTCAAGTTTAGGGATCCTGTGCTTCTTCAAGCGATTGAATAAGACCAAAGCCACGGCAAGGTCGGTGAAGGCTACGAAGCGGAAAATGTAGCTCCACTTGGAACGTATTACTGGTGCTTTCGTGCGAAGCACCTCATACATAAAATTGAGTTTGACTGATATCACCCTCAATGCATCTATCGCAAAAACCTTGCGGAAATAATTTTGACTCATTTCGCGCTCATAATCTTTGAACATGAGATCCTCGATGAAGACCCGAAACATTTGAAAGAAGCAATAAGCATGCTTTACCACAATGCTCTCTGCAAGCATTGCTTCTTCTTCATGAGAATGTCGAACCCTTAATGCATTGAGTTCGTCCTCCATCTCCAAATATGCAAACCATGATATTCCAAGCCATTGGAGAATTGATTCCTTGAGTCTCGAGAGGCTCAAGAGATGAAGTGACAGTATCTTCTCCGCGTTTTTTATGACCCCAGCAAGAAACACCAGCATCGTTGGGATCACTAGCGACGTGTCGCTCGGAAATATTTCGCACAAAGAGATAGACGGCGGCACCAACTTGGAAGATGAGACCGAGAAGGTGCTGTCCCCAAAGTGAATTGTCCTCCAAAGGAAAGGCAGTGATGGTGTCCAGACCGCCAAGATGTAGCAAGAGAAATGATGCCCACATTGCTTGAAGTGATATGTCTACTTCAGCCATATGAGCGTACGAATTGCCTTGGTTATGAGAAATGAGCCCAATCCCGTATACAACTACCGAGTCAGCCATCAAGTAGGCCAAGCACAAAAGGAAAACGATGCGTCGGTTCGCTATTTTCTTCCCGAGGGGTGCAAATAGAATGAGAAAGAGCTGAAGCGAGATGCTCAGCAGGACGGAGCCTCGGATGTTCCATTTGTTCCACAACTCCGAAATAGAGCTAAATGCCATGCTTTAGCTTAGTTTGAACTTTATCCATCCTCTTAATATGATTTCGGCTTGTATAGGAGAGACTGGTGGGAGATGTCCTTGCTTGTTTGTAAGAAGGAAGAAAAGAATCTATTCAAACATCAATCATTCCGCGAATGAACATAAGCAAGGTATCTCGTGCATCAAATAGCAAAAGAAAAGTATCTCATTCACAATTAGTTTAGTGAAATGTTTGGTCAGATCACCCATAACAAGCTACTTGATATTATTAATGAATTAGATATCATCAAACAAGTTATATCAGTTTGTGCTCGCACATGATGTGTGGGACAAAAGTGGAGATGGTTACATAGAATGAATGGATAAAGCATTCGCGACGGCTCAAAGCTACGAATAGCGACAGAGCGAAGGAGTTGGGAGACGATGGAAAAAGTTCATTCTCATCTCCTCTTTCAAGTTTGGAATCAAGGAACAAAAAAAAGAAAGAGAGCATATTTTCCTCACGCAAGAGAAAATTCTCAAACTGAAATTCTCTCTTCGGGTGATGATTAGTGACTACTTTGAAGAATTGAGCAGATTCATAGCAGGGATCTCTCATTGTGGGCATTGTGCTATTTCTCTGAAAATACTTTAATAATTAAAATTTGAGAGAGACAGAGAGACGGAGAGACGGAGAGAGCTCTTCAAGACACAGCATACTGCATAGTTCCAAATTGGGCGATGATTTTCCGGAGGATATTCAATTGGCAGTGGATGATTCTGCGGAGAGAGGAGCTCCCAGAGTGTTATGTTCTGGAACCTGTTGCTCTTAAAACTTCAAGTTCCGATAACAAGTTACAAGAAGATTCACACCCGTACTTGGAGAATCCATCACTAGATGAAATGCTTGAAGTTGGTTCCGCCGATCTCTCTCGTCTCACATAGAGTTCTCAGCCACAAATTTCAGAGCCTACGACTGGATCACCCATCCATGGTAGAGACCAAACTTGGGACGCTACACATGTCGACGACCTTCCAGCAGCAGGTAGAACCAATATTCTTCAGGATAATGCACCGGCATCTGTAGATGATGGTGCATCTAGGTTTAATTAGTACATTGATTAGTAACAATGATACACCGGTGAATTTTGCCAAGGCCATTGATTGAAACGAAAAACTAAGTAGGCTATTGCAGCAGTGTGATTTACTCCAGAACGTACTAGATGAAAAGCTATCGATGTACTTCTGATCGGCTGGCTTTGGTCATTGAGAAGTCTTGGTTGTCGTTGGTTTTTTCTGTATCTTTTCGCTGACATTAGTGTTCAAACGAGGAAGTAAAGAGTAAATGCCATTCTTGATGATATTGCATCGACTTCCCTCTTCTGCCTCGTGCTGAAGTCTTGCACATTTCGAGTTGAGACCAAAATAATTACCACCTAGTGGAAGATGGGAGCTTGGCATGGATGTTCCAACCCTGCAGATGCATTCGTACAACTAAATGCAGAGCGTGTTAAATTCGACTTCGACATCATCAAGTAAGTTTTGTGCTTCTGAAGTAAGCAAGTGGTTGAAGCCAAGAACGCTTGTTCATTAATCAGTAATGCTGCTCGTTTGATTAGATCATGCTAACGACATGCGCGTGGATATGCGCTTTGCCTTTATCAGGGATCTAATTGGATGGTCCATCCACCTCAACCCCTTTGGAAACTTTTTTTGTCTTGATGCCCCTTATTTGTTTATCTGAAGAAACAATCAATTCAAAAACCCAAGAAGGTAAAAGAATCATGAACCAGCCATTCCGATAATAAACACAAGCAAGGTATCTAATACATTATATGGCTGAAGAAAAGTATCTCATCGATGATTATTCGATATGATAGAACCTTGGACGTTCCATTTATTCCACAGATCCAAAATGGAGCTATGTGCCATGTCTGAACTTTATAGCTCATCTCTGTATAATTTCGGTTTGTATAGGAAGAACAGTGGAGAGTGCACGCACGCGCATATGTTAAGATGGTTTTTTGTTTGCTTGTCAGAAAAAAGAATCTATTCAAAAACCTAAGAAGGGATAAGAATCATGAACCAACAATTCGGGGAATGAACACAAGCAAAGTATCTTATGCATTACATGGCTAGAGAAAAGTAGCTTATTGAAGATTAGGTTAGTGAAATGTTTGGTGATATCACAGTTAACAAGACTCATTTTTGCTTTTACTAACAAACCTGATACTATTTAACAAGTCATATGAGTGCACTTGTATAGGAAAGTATCGGGTCATTTCCTAACCTATTACCATAAAAATCATCTTCATTGGCATGATTGATGAGTCAAATGATGTGTGGGACAAAGAGGAGATTGCTTCATAGAATGAACGGAGAAAAGTACAGTCGCATCTCCCCTTTGAAATTTGGCAATTTCTTCTCAATCCACTTTCATTTTGCCGAGCCTTTCCATCTCTTTGGGCCAAATCAATCCACCCAAACAATTCGAGCTCGGTGGTATCTTCTCCTTCTGGAAGCTTTGCATAGGAACCTCCCCATTAATGGCGCTAGAGCTATGAGGGTGTCAAGTAAATGTGACGAAGGTGTATGGAGAAGACAATATTGTTACAATTCATTCAATCAAGGAGTTGAAGCAAATGGAGCAGTTCAGACATTTTAGGCCTCACTTCTCTTGTTATATTTTGGCAGTCCAAACATCATCACTGCCTTCTATCTGGAGGACAGCTCGCTTTGGCGGCGGCACCTGCTCAATCTTATCTTCTAAGTCAGTGTTGTCATCTATGTCTTTGTACAAATATTCCCCAGCGAAGAGTCGTTGGTAATACTCTCAGAAGTTCTATTTCTTCTTCATCGAAATATCTAGACCATAGAGTGGTTCATCCGACCAATGCAATACATGGGTTCATCGATTCTATGAGCCTTGGGGGACTCGAGATATTAAGCGCCAGTGTCATCTCAGCATTTTTTATGACCCCGACAATAAATACCAGCATCATTGGGAACACCAACGACTTCTCGCTGGGAAATATCTGCATGAAGACATAGCTGGCGGCGCCGACTTGGAAGATAACACTAAGTAGGTGTCGCCGCCAAACCCAATTGTCCACCCGGGCAAAGGCAGTGATGGTGTCCAAACCGCCAAAATGTAACAAGAGAAATGAGACCCAAAATGCCTGAATTGCTCCAGTTGCTTCAGCTCCACGACCGAATGAATTGCCTTGGTTGTGAAAGGTGAGCCCGATAGCAAATGCAGCTACCCAGTCAGCCATCAAATAGGCCAACCACAATAGGAAAACGATGCGGTCATTGGCTATTTTTTTCTCTAAGGGTTGCAAATAAACCTAGAAAGACTTGAAGCAAGAGGCTCAATATGATGAAGCCGGATGTGCCATGTGCTCCATAGATCCGGAATGGAGATGAACCCCATATTGTTGCTGTGTTTGAATCTTATCGCACCCTCTGGTGTAATTTCAATTACAACAAACTATATAGGATGTTGAGATGGTTCCCTACTTGTGACACAAGCAAGTTATTTCTACACTAGGTAACAGAAGAAAAGTATGTCAACCATAGGAGGTGAGAGAAAAAAAAAGGTGCATTCGCATCTCTCCTCTTTCAAGTTTTGGCATCAAAGAACATCAAAAATTAGAAAAGGGACGCCGTATTCTTCTCATGGAAGAGAAGAAGAATAACAAGAGTGAATTAACTGGTTGTCTAATAGAACTCGAACAAATCTAGTTGTCAATTGAAACCAGATTCGTAGAATGGAAAGGAGAGTGAAGCTAGGCTTTCGGCAACAACCGAGAGAAATCGGTCGTGGTTGAAATTGATTCGGTTGTAATCAATCGGGATTATAAAATATAAAAACCAAATTAAACTGACTTGTCTTTCAATTTGTTGGTATACGAAAAGTGATTCGGTTTTTACTTTCTCTTGAAAATTGAAATTTGTATTGTCAATGCAAATTATATAGTAAACTCATCATATTAGCAAAAAGGAGTGATTCAGGGATTGTTTGTCTGCACTCAGGTTATATCAAAATATCATCAATATTTCGAAAAAAAATGGTAAAAATAATTGTTAAGTATTTACATGTCCAGATTTACAGATTGTGAAATTTTCAAGGATTTTGGGTTAAAAAAAAGTCTTACATAAATAAGAAGCAGCAGAAAATGAACTTATAAGATGAGAAAGATCTAACATAATGAACAAGGATTTTATCAAGGACGATTTGATCGTTCCTTTCGTCCCATGCTAGATGTTTCTAAAATACTGTTTCAATGATATATAAACCGAGAATAACAACACGAATTGAAAAGCTCGACTAGTTGATATTATTGATTAATATTTCATTTGAGAATATTCTGTCTTGGTTAGTCATTCTTTTGGTTCTAGGAATAGGTCCACTCCAATCTAATTCTTCAAAGAACAAAGACGTAATGTTTGTAATGTCTTGTGTTGTACTTCCAATGAGCCGATTGATGTTTTTGGGAAGACTTGATCGCGCTGTTTTCCGCGACTTACAAACCAGGAGATTAAACGATAATGATTCGATGCTTTCTAAAATGGCAGGATCCAACTTATCGAGATCACCAAAGAAAAAATTGATGGAATTTTTGTAAAGTGTATGGGGGACTAATGTTTGTGGTCATGTCATAACAAACATAAGAATCATCTTCATTGGCATGATCGATGGGTCAAATGATAAGGGGGACAAAGAGGAGATGGTTTCACAGTATGCAAACGAAAGAGGCAGCATATTCTTCTCCCGCAAAGAGAAAAATTCCCAAATTGAAATTCTCTCACGGTGGTGACTAGTGACTGCTTTGAGGAATTGAGCAGAAGAACAATTTTAGCATGCGACAGTGGGAAAAAGAAGAATTTAGCATTTTCATAATAGAGATCTCTCATTGCGGATGTTGTATTTTTTTTTCTAAAAATACTTTACAATCAATTCATGGCTAATCGAATCATCTCTAAGTGCAAAACTTACGTGTGACGAGCAGGTATTCGTTGGTAGGCAATTATTTTCATTACCGATGAATACAGGGGAATTAATTAGTTAAAAGTGATTAAAAGCAGAATATTTTCAAGTCAAGTTCTGGAGGACTTAGAAAATCGAGCCTGGGGCATAGAGAAATTGTCCAAAAAATTATAAATTTATTACAGTTTTGCCAATTAGATCCTAAACCTTTTTAATTTTTTCAATTGTATCCTAAATCTTTTCCTGTTTTGCCAATTAAGTTCATTTGGACAATTTCGGGCGGAAATTGCTGACATGGACGCCAGCCGACCGACAAGGCATGGTAGCGCTAACATGGATAAAATTTAATAGTATTTAATTTTTATTCAAATTTTTAATAGTTGTTAGTAATTTTTTTCTATTCTTCCATTCCCTTTACTTTTTTTTATTCTTTTTTTTTTTCCTTTTTCTCTTCCCTTCTTCCCTCCACTAGCCTTAGGTGAGGGCTGCCCTCAATTAAGGCCGGCAGAGCTCGTTGTCCGCCGGCAGAGGGAAGAAGGGAAAGAAAAAAAACGAAAAAAATTAAACAAGACCAAAAAAAAAGAAAAAAAGAATAAATAAATAAATAAAAATTCAAGAAATTAATTAAATTTTGTCCATGTCGGTCCGATCAAGCCACGTGTGATAGCCGGTGTCCACGTCAACGATTTCTAGTTAAAATTGTTCGGATGGACTCAATTGGCAAAACGTAAAAAGATTTAGGAGTTAATTGGCAAAATTAAAATATTTATGATTGAATTGGCAAAGCTATTTGACAAAAAAAAAATTTGGCAAAACCGCAATAAGTTTAGGATTTTTTGGACAATTTTATCGTGAGAATTTTTTTTAGATTTTTTATTGATTATGAGAATTAATATTTATGGTAAAGATAATGGTCTTGATGAATCCTAAAAAATTATTAAGAACTAAATAGTAAGCTAAGCACCAATGGTGTATTTAGAGTCACGCTAAGTTTTAACTTTAACTTTTAAAAACTTGAAACTTTCCAAACTAAAACATTTTATAATGTCGTGAAATATATCGACTTTGACTTGTTGAATTTCTTTATTTATGTTTTCTAAGATTAAAACATTCTCATCTTTGCAAGAGACACCATCTTTGCAAGAAACACCGGCATCGCTGTGATCATCAACAACTTATCATTGGAGAATATATGGATGAAGATACGGATGGCAGCACCAACCTGGAAGATGACACCGGAGCAGGTGTCGTTCCCAAAGTGAATTGTACTCTAGAGAAAAGGCGGTGATAGTATCCGAACTGTCAAGATGTAACAAAAGAAATGAGGTCCAAAATGCCTAAAGTGGATGAATTGCACGAGTGGATATAATAAGAGAGAGAAGCTGCACGAGTGGATGGATTGCCTTGGTTGTGAGAGATGAGGCCGATCGTGAATGCATCTATCCAGTTAACTATCAAATAGGCCAACCACAAGAGGAAAACGCTGCAGTAGTTCGCTACTTTATTTCTAAGGGATGCAAACAGAATGGGAAAGACCTGAAGCGAGAGGCTTAACATGACGAAACCTTGGATGTTCCATTTGTTCTACATATCCAAGTCACAATGCGTCAACCCAACACCCCACCCCCCCACCCCCGCCCCCACCCCCCACACATGATGTGGAGCTCTCTTGTCATGTGGGGCTCTCTTTTCCCTCTAGGGTTTCCGGCGTTGCCAGTAGTACTTCTTGACGGAGAGAGAGGAACCTTTCTCTCTCTCCCTCCCACTCTCCCTCTCACCTTCCCTTTCCGTTCCTCTACCTCTCTATCTCCCCATCTTCAAGATTTTTACTTTTTCGGCTTTTCTATCTTACTCTGTTTTGCGAGTTTTGTGTGTAAATAAATTTCCGTAGCTGATCTTGGATGAACATGGAGACCAATTTCGTCATTCGTCCGGTTGACAGCCATCGAGGAAGATGTTCATGACATGACTTCACAAACTCTCCAAGATTAGACCGCTCTCCCCTACAAATTTAGATTTAAGTTTAGACCCGAGAATTTTACTCTGCCGTACTAAATCTAAATATAGATTTGGGAGTTTCTTACAGATATTTGGTTTGTACGCTTTTAACATATTGATGTTGTTATTACTGTTCGGCAATGGTGAGGAAGACGTTGAACCCAAACGTGCACCGTAAGACGTTGCAAATGGCACGGAGATCCCGACGTGTGCTCATCACCGAATCTGACCATCGGCTGCTGAACTTTTACGTTGACATATCTATTCTTAAAGGATGAGAGTGTGTTTTTAGCTGTAGAGTGTGCTTTGTTATATACTTTTTAGTATTCATTTTGTTATGCACTTATTTGGGATTTGATAGGCTTGCAATCTTTCTATATACCTTTCGAGTATAATTCTGCTTAATGAATGGAAATTTTCTTTCGATCAAAAACAAAAAACTTTGTCGCTCTTGTCTATATAATTTATGTTTGTACATGAGGAATAGTGAGAAATGTATATATATGTATTGAGATAATTCCTTACTTGTTTGTTAGAAGAAAGAATCTATTCAAAAATTCAAGAAGGTAAAAGAATTGTAACCACCATCCAAGAATGAACGTAAGTAAGCTACTTCATGCATTAAATGGTAGAAGAAAAATATCTCACCCATGATTAGTTTATTATGACAAAACTTCGAATGAAACATTCGTTCAGTATATCCCAAACGGAGCTAAATACCATGTTTTTGCATAGTTTGAACTTTATCACTCCTCTGTACATAGTTTAGGTTTGTATAGTAGGGATAGTGAGGAATGTACCCATACATGTTAACATCCTTGCTAGTTTGTCAAAAGGTAAAGGAATCGTGAACCAACTACTCCGCGAATGATCACAAGCGGGGTATCTTATACTTTTAATGGCAGAAGAAAAGTATCTCATGGACGAATAATAGTTACTGCTTTATGTTGGGTTGATGTTTTATCATCGAATTGGTTTAATCTCAATTCTACTTGCACATCCATCCATTCCGTGCAGAGGAAAAGTATCTCATCCATGATTAGTTTACTGAAATGTTTGCTGATAGCACTTTTAAAATGGGATTATCCATTTGATCAAGATCAACAAACAGAAAATTGATTGAATTATATAAAAGCACGAGTGGCGTATTAGATATAATTACACGGCATGACTAATGTTTCTGGTCATGTCCTAGTAAGCAACAAACCATAAAGATCATATTCAACTGCATGATTGAAGGGTCAAAATGAGGTGTGGGACAAAGACGAGACGGTTTCCTAGAATGAGTTGATGAAGTAGAAAAGTACACTCACCATCTCCCCTTTGAAAATTTGGCTTCAAAGAACAGAAAAGTTGAAAAGGGAGAAGCAACTTCTTCTCAATCCACACATCTCTTGGGCCAAATTAATCCACCCAAAACAACTTGAGCGCTGTTTATCCGAATCCTGCTGGATGCACAAACCTTGCATCCAAAGGCTTATAAAATATGCCCCATAGAGGTTTGTAGAAACAATCGAAATGGGCCGTCAACAACCAAACAAAGGTAAGAAGCTCTCCACCTTTGCTCAGCCCCCGCACATGTGCCTCCCTCTTGATATGACTTGCTGCATATGACGGCATCTCCACCCAAGCTCCGCTCATCACCTCTCATTTCTTTTCCCCGAGACTTGCCATCCGTCGGGCCAATCCGAGCTCCTCACCGAGCGCGGACATATAGAATTTGTGGGAAGGATAATCATTCAATCTCTTGCATAGCTCTGCTGTATCCTTGGTTGCATCGCCGATGTGGTCCGATAGATCGAGCACCATGTCGACTAATGTCATTTGAGCGACGCCCGCCCCACCGGACACCATATCATGCTGATTGAGTAAAAGACCTAGCATGTAGTCGGAGAGGATCTGGCTGAATTCCCTTCTCTCGTTTCTTTCCGTGGGTTTCTCCTTGTTGTACCAGATTTTAGTAGCAATATGTCAACACAAAATACTGGAGTCGTAACTAGCCTGGTTGACATACCTTAAAAGATCGTCGCCATCGGCACCCCCTGGTCTATACGGGAGAAACAGATCACCTCTACCCTCGTATATCTCCCTCACCTTTGTCTCATCAAAAGCCTAGTCGGATTTACGTCTCACCTCCTTAAAGATAAAGATCCATAGATCCTGACTAGAAGGATTCTTGGACACCTACCTCGTATTCGCAATCTTGAATGTTTGCCTCGACCACGAAGTCCAGCGATTGTCTCGCTAGCTTGATGGAAACAAGAGATTATCTTCTCAGCCATAAACCATGGAAAAATACAGATATTAGAAAAAGCGGTGTTGCCCCAGCTACGATCATGCTTATGCAACTTTCTCTGACTCTCCTTCAAGAACTCGGATAAAAGGTTGCAAGCAGAGATGGATTTTGACCACCCTCAAAATATGAATGGTGTGTCTAAGACATTATACATAAGGTTGTCGTTAGGCGCTGCTTTGCATTTCGCGGATCGGGGCTTCCTAAGGTTATACGTGGCGGATAACAACCCATGGAAAAATGAATCTATTTTAGCCGATCCTATGTTGTACAACTTGATTCCGACAACAGTCCAATCGGATAAATGAGCATGAATAGAGCTATCACATCAAGAGTTATCCCACCGAAAATAAGGGAATAAGTAATATCCACATCAAGTTCATGGAGCCCGTGCTTCTTCAAGCGATTGAACAAGATCAAAGCCATTGCAAGGTCGGTGAAGGCTACGAAGCGGAAAATGTAGCTCCACTTGGAACACATTACAAGCTAAGGGTGTCAAAAAAGCCCAAACCGACCCGACCCACAAATTCACCAAATTTTTTGTCCTTTTCAGGCCGGTCTTCGTTACTATCCACGTAAGGCTCGGGCCGGGCTGGCTCAGCCTTTTTTGACACCTAAGTTTTCTTTTTAATTTATTTTATTTTCACTTTTCTTTTTATATATTCTTTCATTCGACAGACTTGTCAAGTGATTTTGAATCTAAAAAAAAAAAAAGAATTCGACCCAACCCGACCCGGCCCAAAAAGTTGGGGCATATGTAATTTAGGCTTGGGCCAGGCCGAGACTCGGCCCGACCTAGCCCGTTAATATCCGTATTACCGGTGCTTTCGTGTGATGCACTTCATACATAAAATTGAGTTCGACCGATATCACCCTCAATGCATCCATCGCAGAAACCTTGTAGAAATAATTTCGACTCTTTTTGCGTTCATAATTCTTTAACAAGATGTTGATGTTGATGATGTTCGTGTTCATAATTTTTGAACATGAGATCTACGATGAAGACCTGAAACATTTGAAAGAAGCAGTAAGCATGCTTTAACACAATGCTCTCTGCAAGCGTTGCTTTTTGTTTATCGGATTACCGTGCCCCCGGTGCATTGAGTTCTTCCTCCATCTCCAAATATGCGCCCTGTATTAGTTCATGCCGTTGGAGCATTGATTCCTTCAGCCTCCGGAGGCTCAAGAGATGAACCGACAGTATCCTCTCCACATTTTTTATGACCCCATTAAGAAACACCAACATCGTTGGGATCACAAGCGACTTGTCACTCGGAGATATCCACACAAAGAGGTCGATAGCAGTGTTGACGCCTAAATTTTGACTAATCTATTTTTTGCATAAAAATTAGAACTAATTTTAGTTCTAAATAAAAAATCATCTCACATATTTATTTTTAGCGTACATTGCATTGGCATATAATCGGGCAAGCAGAACACTTAATTTAGCATGCGTCTAGACTAGGCACGGGATGGAAAAATACACCGAGAAGATTTGAAACTTCAAGGACTGTATTGCAAATACTTGGAACTTCAGGGACTGTATTGCAAATACCAAAAGAAGATGAAGAAGGGAAGATGATGAAGGGAAGATAATGAAAAGAAGATGAAGAAGGGAAGATGATGAAGGGAAGATAATGAAGGGAAGATGAAAATGGAAGGTGAAGAAATGAAGATGAAGAAGGGAAGATGAAAATGGAAGGTGAAGAAATGAAGATGAAGAAGAGAAGATGAAGATGGAAGGTGAAGAAATGAAGGTGAAGAATGAAGGATGAAGAACTTTGCCTATAAAAGAGAGAGCTCTTGAGAAGAGTTTGGAGAAGGGGGAAGTGGAAGAGAATTGAGAGAGAGAGTAGAAAAGAATTGAGAGAGTTTTTTAGGAAGAGTGGAAGAGAATTGAGAGAGTTTTGAGAGAGTTTTTGAGAGGAATTTTTAGAGAGGAAAAAGAGAGTTCTTGAGAAAAATCAGAAGAGAAAATTCGAGAGTGAAGAAAAGTGTTTTAGTCGAGCATCATCTTCGACGAGTCCCGACACATATTTCGCCCCTCGCAACCCAACAACGCCATTGCTTGCCATTTTCGACGACAGCCGCGTTCTTCCAGCTCCGAGATCTTGAAGGGAACTATAACGTGTATGTGAGTAAGATTTTGTGTAATAGAAGGTAATCCTTTCCATCTCGATCTACAAAAATGTAATCGTTTGGTGTGAACATTCGTTTGTTTATTTTAGACATGCCACGTGTTCCAAATTTTAGCATTATTACATGTTAATTTATTTCTGTAAATACTCGTGATTGGCTGCGTTTTCTTTCTTTCTAAATCACCCATGGTGTATATCGTACAAAGTTCAATGTTTTACATCCCCATAAAAAAGAAGAAAAACCAAAAAATTGCATCTTTGAATTTCAAGTAAAATCCATCAAAATTGCCAAATCAAATATTTTTCATGAAAATGGTACCGAAAGGGCGTTAGAGAAATCCGACGTAACCAAATCCCCGAATTCAAAATCTTTGGTTCGCGGAAATAAAATAGTTTTCTCCCGCTATTTTATTTAGGTTTCTAATCAACCTACCGAGAATGATTAGTGGCGACTCCAAATTGAAATCACATTGCATGTTAATTATTTGAACCTTAAGTTGCGATTTGGTATGGACTTGGGAGAGTCCGAGTTAGGTTAGTTAAATAATTAACCTGATAATCCATTAGCCCGAAAATTAACTCGTCTATTTTTTGAAGGTCGCGACAGCTTGGCGACTCAGCTGGGGACCCAAAGAGGACTTAGGCCAGATAATTTCATGAAAAAGAAATCACTTGATTTGGTAAACTTTAGTTGAATTCTCATTCTTAGGTGTTAAATGTTTTTGCAGATTGGGAGTTATAAGGGGAGGAGTGATCGGCTAACCCTTTGTTTTGCGTGCTTGGTGAATTGGAATTGTGATTTAACTTTCGAATCATTGAAGCGGTGTTTGCCTTTAATTGTTGTGCATGATTTATCGTATTTGCACTACACTGCACACAACCCGTGACCGGACTCGGGTCACACTAATAGTTTTAAGATGGTATTTAGATGGTTCTTTAACCTTGGCGGTAAGGTTTCGCTAAAGGTTATCCCATTTGGATCCCGAAAATTTTTTCAAAAAATGGCTCAAGGGTCGTTCTCATACACGTGAGGCTACGATGCATGAGAATTGCCCTTGTCGACCGAACCAAGCCGAAGTGATTGGACCCGACTAGTCATGACTATTGTACGCGAGGTTGCGACTGGTCATAATGACTGTGCGCGAGGCTGCGACATGTCGTTTCGTTCATCATTTCACTTTGCAAAAGCCTTTTGGATAGATAGAATAAGATTTAAACTCACAATTCATGCGCATGTCTTTGTGATTGACATTTTCTTCGTATGAGAGGTAATTTCTTGTCTCTTGTACCCTGTTATCTCATTTTTATTTTGGGCCGATCCATGGTTTAGGTTGATTGTTTAGAAGTTTCATTGTCTTATTTCCAATTTCGCACTTTGCTTCCGTAGCTTTTACAATTTCATCAGTTGTCCTCAATTCTGATTTGGCTTATTCCTGTTGTGCGATTTTTACTAAATTCTACGATCGAGCTTTGAGTAAGTGCCAAACACGAAAGTTGTAGACCTATGTTTCAACTAATACCTTGCAAAATTTCAGAATTAAATTCATAATTTAAGATGGCCCTTCGTTTTTTCAACAACATGCGGTTATAACAGTTTTCTGAACATGATTTTTTTGGAAAGACACATTAAACTGATTTGATCCGCGCATTTCTAGTCCGATTGGACAACATAAAAGTTGTTCATCACCTTCTCAACTACAAGCTCGTAAAATTTGAACATGTTTTGATCAACGTACGAATTAATACGAATTTTTTCGTAAAAGCGGACAAACTGAAAATTACATGTTTCAATCCTTTGGTCATAATCACTTTGTTCATTTGAGTCTAGAGGGATGCCATGGACCGGCTCGCTATTCTTGCTCCCCGTACTCATTTTGTGTGTGTTAATGCATACAGGTAATTTATCACGGATCCTCCACATATTACTCGATCGGTCGCAAAGAGGATGGCCGACATTAACGCCACTATCGGTGCTGCCCTGGACGAGAAACTTAACTCATTAACCGAGCGCTTTGAAGGGATGATGTCCCGAAAGATGGAGGAAATAATGGCCGCCTTCACCACCAAACTGCAATCATCCACCTCCAGCCCGCCGCTAACCATTCCCGCTTGAATTCCTCCCGCGGATAACTCCGGTAAAGCCCCGGAAGCTGCTCCCTATCGGATAATGCCGGTAGAAGATGTGATCATCATAGGCATGAGCTCGAGCACGCCACCCGTAGTCCCAATCCCTCAAGCCAGCCCCGTGGCCCTCGGATTGAATAGTGATGCGGCCAAGCTGTTGGCCCAAATGGAACAGAGGATCCGAGAGGTTGAGGGGACTCACAACATACCCCAGATTGACCTGTCTATCTTTTCAAAGGTCACGGTGCGAGAGAAGTTCAAGATGCCCTACCATCCGGATGAACCGGTGGAGGAATTTGAGGATATCTCATTTGAGTATCCGTCCAGGACTCATAATCGATTCGCTGATGCATTGGCTACCTTGTCTTCAATGTTACAAGTCGCCAATAGACTTGAGGTTGACCCACCGAAGATCGAGGTATTAAAAAAGACGGCATATTGTATGGCCGTAATCGATGAACCCGATGGTAAGCCGTGGTACCATGACATCAAGACTTATATTCGGAAGCGGGAGTTCCTCAAAAAGTACCGTATCCGACCAAAAGTACATAAGGAAGATGGCCTCGAAGTTCTTCTTGAACGAAGAGAATTTGTACAAGCGGTCATTCGATTCTGTCCCGCTAAGATGCGTTGACTCAACCGAGGCGGTTCGTCTGATGATGGAAGTACATGAAGGGATCCGTGGTCCACACATGAATGGCCACTTGTTAGCTAAGAAGATTATGAGATTGGGTTATTATTGGCTCACGCTCGAAAGAGATTGTATTCAGCATGTCCGAAGTTGTCACAAATGTCGGATTCATGGTGACAAGATTAATGTCCCTCCGAATGAGTTGCATCGCTTATCCGAACCATGGCCGTTTTCTATGTGGGGCATTGATGTTATCAGCCCTATCAATCCTAAAGTATCCAATGGGCATCGATTCATCTTGGTAGCAATTGACTATTTTCCTAAATGGATCGAAGCCGCATCTTATTTAGCGGTCACAGCACGAAATATCGTGAAATTTATCTGTCGAGATATCATCGCTCGATATGGTTCACCCGAAGCCATAATCACCGACAATGGCTTAAACTTGAACAACAAGCTAATTGACGAATTGTTCAAGGATTTCAAGATCAAGCATCCGAACTCTTCCCCATATCGTCCTCAGATGAATGGAGCAAGAGAAGCCGCCAATAAGAACATTAAGAAAATCTTAGCAAAGACAGCTGAAAATTATCGCGATTGGCATGAGAGGTTGCCATTTGCACTTATGGCATATCGGACCTCGATCCGGACATCTACCGGGGCAACCCCGTATTCTCTTGTATATGGAATGGAGGTTGTTCTACCGGTTGAAGTGGAAATTC
The DNA here is from genome assembly GCF_020921035.1 of Rhodamnia argentea. Taxonomy (NCBI): domain Eukaryota; kingdom Viridiplantae; phylum Streptophyta; class Magnoliopsida; order Myrtales; family Myrtaceae; genus Rhodamnia; species Rhodamnia argentea. The sequence goes on along the minus strand of NC_063150.1, from coordinate 25,838,971 downwards.
CTTCCTTACGTATACTGTCTCAAGCTATGCTGACGGAAGCCGAATGGATCCAGCAGAGGGTGAGCCAATTGAATCTGATCGATGAAAAGAGACTTAAGGTTATATGTCATGGCCAGTGTTATCGCGAGAGGGTTGCCAATTCATTCAACAAAAAGTTCGGCCTCGATATTTTCGGATCAATGACCTGGTCTTGAGAAAATTATTGTCAATAGTCCCACTCCCGGAAGGGAAATTCGCTCCAAACTATGGTGGTCCATATATAGTAAAGCAGGTGCTCCCTGGTGGTACTTTGATTGTGGCCGAGATGGATGGTCGTGTCCTTACCAACCCAGTCGATTCTGATGCTGTAAAAAAATATTATACTTGATTTACTCTCATGTTTTCATAATCGAGTTATAATATTAAGACAGATTCACGAATTGTTCACATTCGGGCATTCGTTTCTTGAGAGATTGTTTCAAATGGGGTTTTTCCGGCCCAATTGAATTAACCATCAGGAGCGTGAGATTTACATATCCACAAAGTAAAGGGGTTATCTTGCAAAAAAAATATGACGACCAAGATAAAATCAGTCGGCATATGGAAGAAGGAATAATGCGAAAGCAAAACGCAAATGAGCAAAAACTTGCATCCATTTCATTCAGCGGGAAACCTTACAAACAGATCATCGAGGTGGGAACGTAAAGCCAAACCGAGCCCTAATGAGCATCACAAATGAGTTCAACCGACTCTCCATACGGTTGATACTCCGCCTACACCGATCGCTCCGAGAATCGAGATCCGCCACCTTAAAGAGGAGGAGCTCACATTTCTCTTTAAGCTTGGTTACCTTGTCCTCGTGATACTCGACAGCAAATTCCAAGTCATGGATCAGCATTCTCCCGCGGGCTATATCCAGGGTCAGATCGTCCAACCTTTCTTCCAGCCATGTGCATTGGAATTTCAAAACAATATTGAGCGGATCGCGCTCAAAGATGGTTTGGGACATGGCCAAACGTTCCACCAAGTTCCCCCTCTCACGAATCAGCAGTGAGACTTGATCATTACCGTAGTCAAGGGCTTTCTTATAATTGTCGGCTACAAGACCGGCCAACATCAAGTTGTCCGACCGATCTTGATAGCGAGCTCTCACAAGATGAGCCAAAGTAACATCTTGATGAGCAAGATGGTAAGCCTCCGGGAAGTTAGTAAAGAGGGTAGGGAAGATTCTATATTCCTCTTCTAACTTGGTACCTTGAATAGAAACGGTGTCCATATCCGTAAACATGAGACGGATTTCGGTTTCGGCCTCCGGATGGTTGGCTATATAAGAGTAGCCCTGGCCCAGGAGATTATAAAGTTTCTCCCATTTGGCCAAAACTTCAGCCGAGAAGACGTGTACAGGGAGGGAGGCCATTGTTGCTGAAGTTGCTGAAAAAGAGTGGATGCGAAAGAGTGCTTAGAAGGTTGGAGATGAAGATATGAAAGCGATGATCGTCTCGGCGTTAAATCCTAATTTAAAGGGCAGGAAAAGTCATAGCAATAATTATTGTGGGGGCCGAGTTAATTATCCGGGTAAAACTACGGACGTTTCGTCCGTGAATCACGGATCTACCATCTCGAGGCTCACGAATTCGAAAAAGTTGTGAAATGACTTAAAGGTTCCGCCATATTAAAAGAGGGACAAGCATACTGCAGAAAAGATTTAAGGGTCCCACAATGTCAGAAGGAAATGAAGAAGACAGAGCGGGAAACACGAAATTTTGGGAGAAGCACCGGCTTGGTGGTTTTCATCCACGTTAAAAGGGAGGCTTTAGAACATACCCGATTACTCACAAGAAAAAAGAAGAGTAGAAGGTAGCAAGAGGTATTCCAATCCAACATGTTTAGAGGCAACCAGCACTTATTGGAGGCAACCAACCTAGACATCCCCGAGAATGAACTGCTGAATTTCGAGGCCGGATCCAGCGCAGAAGCCGTAAAACCCAACTCCCTTGGCGGTGAAGTTCAAGATCTCGATAACAAGAACAACAATAGCAAGCAGCAGCAACCGTAGTCAACCCCGAAAAGAAAACATCAAATCAAAGAGCTTGAAGCTGCCTTCAAGGAGTGCCCTTACGTGAACGGGAAACGAAAAAATGAGTTGAGCCGGAAGCTAGGAATGGAGCCCTTGAAGGTCAGGTTTTGGTTTCAAAACAAGCGGGCCCGAGTGAAGGTTCAAAGTGAAAGTCATGAACTTGCGTCTCTAAAGGAAGAAAATGAAGAGCTTCACGCAGAGATCAAGAGGTATAGGGATGCTCTTAACATCGCTATTTGCCATGTCTGCAGCAACCCCATCACCTTTGGTGGCATGTTCCTTGATGAGCCACATCCGAGCATTGAAAATGCTCATTTATCGATTCATTCCCCCAAGCAAGTTCTCGCACAATCGGATTTCGTTGGGGATACATCCCGAAAAGTCGGCCTTGCGGAGGCGTAACCGATGCCCTTCGAGGGAAGTGACATGCATCACTACAATTGGAGTTTCCTTGATGTCACAATCAGCCAATTCAACAACGATGAAACTCCGAATCAGTAGCCTACATGAAGCTTGAGTTTTTATTATGGGCTTTCAAAATATCACTCTTTTGAGCATTACTAGCTAGCCCTTATGAATTCTCAAGAGAAGTAGAGACATGCGTGAATGAATGTACTTGTTTGTTACAAAGTCCCCATGTGAGACATTCTTCCTTTTACGCCTAGAGTTAATCAAGGGGCAAAGAACAAGTACTATCCGCAAATATCATCATGCTTAAATGCGTGAATTCTTTGTCGATTTGGATCGAACGCCGAAAGGAAAAGCATTAAATGCCTTCACATAGGTAGATGCAAAAAGATTTGAGAAAAAAAATAGTTGCCTTGTTATTAGAGATAGCAAAAAGATTCGAGGAAATAACCGCCTCGGGAGGAAGTGAAAAGATTTGAGGAGGGAAATAACTGCCTCGTTCGTAGGGGGAACCGAAAAGATCCGAGGAGAGAAATAACCGCCTCGTTCATAGAGAAAGCGAAAAGATTTGAGGGCTCCTACATATTAGAAAAGGAAAAAGATGACGGATTGAGTGAGAGGCAAGAGTTATTACGAAATGGATCCAAGGCACTAAGACCGGAAAGGAGAGAAAAAGTTGTCCTCTTTCGTAGAAAAAGCGAGAACCTATATGCGAGACTAACAAATCAGAAAAAGTTTATAAATGACCACCGGAACTCGTCACGAAAGACCACCGTCACTTTTGTGATTTTCGGGCGGATTGTTTTGCAAGTCCGAGAACATCTAAAGCTCGCCTCTGGGGTCGAAAACACCATTTTCGATCTACATATGGAAGGTTTTAAAAGAAAAACACGTTCATTCCAGGCGGAAGTATGGGAACCTTCCTATCCCGAAGATCTCGCGAGTCATGGTCATTGATGGCAACCCCGTTTCCCTCTCAATCCTCGTTGCTATCTTTGAGAAGTTGCATGTACGGGGTTTTTGCTTATGCGAAGGCAACGGATGCCTTAGAAGTGCTGAGGCAAGACAAAGAAGAGTTTGACATCGTCGTCACAGCCGTGGTAGGGATCAATATGGACGGTTTCAGTCTCTTAAAGATCATTGATTCCGAGTTAGACATACGGGTCATCGTAGTATCAGCAAGTAATGATCAGCAGTTCATAACGAGGGCCACATTGCATGGTGCTCGAGACGTCCTACAGCTGCCCGTCTGCGTTCGAATGCTCCAAAACATTTGGCAGCATGCTGTAAGGAAGCAATTACTCGAACAAAAAAACTACGACCAAGCCGATGACGACGATTTTGTCCAAAAGAAAAGGCCCCTTTGGTCCGCCAAGCTTCATTCTATATTCATTGAGGCGGTTCGACAGCTAGGAATCAATTCAAGACGACCAATGGCTGTACACAGAATAATGAATATAGACGGACTCACCATGCAAAGTGTCACGAATCACCTTCAAAGGGTTAGAGATAAGCCGAGGAAGCACGATGCAGGTTGGGACCAACGCGACCGGACCAAAGTTGATTGGAAGATCAATACCGGGAAAATCTACCGAGCAAAAGGTACTCGGCCACTTCCCAATCAAGAATACATGTCATACCAACCTTCCGCTGGTGGTTCTAGCAGCAGACCGGTTGATCATCCCTACAAGTTTCCGAGCAACGGCGGAAGCTCAAGCTCAAGGGGTCAGATTGCTCACGGTGAAAACAAAGTGGGAAATCCGTCGCTAGTGTTAGCAAGTAACACTACCCAATTCGAGTATCAATCAGAAGATTACTTTGATGATGAGCTCACCACCTTGATCAGCCGGTTCGGAGCTGAAGGACCTCCAGAGTTGTGATCCGAAGCAAGTGATTATGGATCCTTGAACAACGATTGTTGGTGTTTAGTCCAAGACAGAATCGATTGATCGTTGGAATGGCCAGAAGAGAGGTGGAACCAATCTCGCATGAATACTTCTTTGATTCCATGTATAGTTCCCCGCGTGGGATATTTTTTTTACTTTCTAGCTGTCTAGAATTTGCCTAGAGTTAAAGGGCGAATTTTCTCCTCCCTTATCAAATGCGTGAGTTCCTTGTTAAGCTAGGCCCGTAGAAAATCAATTTGTGGACGACGCCCCTGAACGCCCGTAAAGAGAGATTCCGAATAGCCTTACTTGGGAGAATACGAGTAAAAGGCCAAGCGGACACAAAGATGGGTAACTCCGTATCGTCTCAATTGGCTCTCAATCATTTCAAACTCTGATTTAAGCTTATTTCATTCTCGACAGGAGATTGCCAACTGTTTTGAGAACAATATAACAAAAAGCGAACCAACCGTGGACGCCAACATCACCACACCTAGTGGTTGGGGGAATGACAAGTGGTCCGAGACGTTCCGGGTTCGATCCCGGATTTGGCATCAATGTACAAAGATTAATAAAAACCTTTTTGCTTCGCAGTTCAATGACCGATTGAAGCTCAGCCCGGATGGTTACAAAACCGGAGAGATAACATCCCGGCCATACAATCCGATCCAGATGAGTTGATCTTTTCAATTCAAAGTTCACAAGAAATTCGTACAAGGGTAAAGCGGTATCGTTTCAACTCGTTTAGGACATGAGAGCGTACATTGATGCTTTCCCTTTGATTTTTACAGGGGTCACCGCCTTTCCGGATAGGGAAGTATCCATTCTCCCCGAAAAATTAATGAAATAAGAAATTCCCGAAGCCTTTGACAATCTCATGTCTCGAACCGATAATGAAGTTTTTGCAACTCATTTGCATGAGCAGGGGCAACTCGCGATCCACGCCCCTAAGAAGTTTCTTATGTGCTTGCGAATTCTTCCACCAAGATAAAAAGTTGTTGCATTTTATATGCTCAAAAACACTCATACATTGCAAAGTTTGCGCATAACCTGTTCCTCATGTTTAATTTACCAACTCGAATAAGGAATATGAACTACATAAGATACATCGAATGTATGGAATGGGGCAGCGGGTGATGATGAAAGGCAATCCTTTCCCAAACACGTCCAATTTTTTCAGGCGAGATGAACGGTGGCAAAATTCCGCATTCCCGAGGTAAAGAGTTTTCTCGCGAAAGGTACGACAACCGAAATGACAGAGGCATTCAGTTCTCTATCCCAAACACTACGGGTGATCCATTGATTACCCCTTTTGAGCGGTGGTTTCATTTCTTTACCCCTGTCAAGAACCACCCCACATCGGGGTCCGGGACGATTTAATTCTAGCAGCAACACGAGGTAAATGGTTAGAAATTTTCTTGCTCGGACTAACATTAATCTTCGGGTGTTTCTTTGCATTTATACTCGAATTTTAATTCAAGTGCCTTAGGATGATGAAGAGCATTCACTTCTCTATCCTATACACTTCATTCTTTGCATAGCCCACTTGAGCCTCGCAAATTCATTTCTTAAACCCCTGTTGGTGATCATTTGCTCATTCCAAAGGCGAAGATAGCATTTTCCCAAGGATTAGAATTGGAGATGGTCGAGTCAACAGAGAATTCCCGAATGATCATTATGCTTGTTGTAATTCCTGGTTCAAAGTCATGGGATTGTAAAAAAAAAAAAAGGAGAGGCAAACTCGCTTAAAGGAGAAGGGCCCGCTCTCAAAAAAAAAAAAAAAAACAAAAAAACAAAAAAAAGCAAAATAAAGAGATGTCGAAGGGCTCTCAAAGAAAAAGGAAAAGAAATCTTTTCTCGAAAAAAGAAGAAAAAAAGAAAAATGAGAGTCGGGAGTAAGAAAAGCAAAAGGCCGATCTCATATGAAAATTTCAAGCATAGGAAAAGCAAAGTGCCTACCAAAAAGTAAGGCCAATGCACATTCATTTGTAAAGTACTTCTGAATTTTGAATGTACATTTTTGCATGTTAAGTTGTAAATTCCATGTACATGTTTGCATTGTGTCTCTTGCAAATCCTTGACGGACACTTGTTATGAAGAAGACTCCCCAAGAAATCGGTTTGTAAAGTGCAATTTTCAGTAGAAAACTACCATCCCTCATTCAATGATGGTATTCTTTTCGAAGACATTTCCGGAAGACCAAGATCGGTGACTAGTCGGCGATGATCACCAACGTCAAGCCCCTTCTCATTTAATTTCCGAGCCAAAACGAGCCTTTTCGTTCCTCGCCCCCAATCCTAGCCTACGTTATAACCCTCCAAAGTCTCTTCCGATTAGGGCACTTGAGTTAACGTAGAGTTAAATGATTTTAAGCATCACTCGAAGAAGTTCGAGCAAGATTATTTCTCTCTCATTTTTGCAGGATTCTTGACTTGTAAATCCGGAGCAAATGATGAAGAAATTCATTTCAAAGACCTTGACTCAACCGGAGTCCCCTTTGTAAACCTTTGACCTAGCTCTCATTACGGTCCTAATCAAGACCTCCGGATCGACTCGGTCGTATCAATTGCGAGATTACTTGGATCCTTATCGAATGCGATGATGGAAAGATTGAGTGATTTCTCTTGAATCCTCGCAGACAGGATAAATAGCTTTTCTCGAGAGTGAGAGAAAGCCCTTTCTGACCGAAGTCCCCCATTCAGCTCACATTCGAGGTATTCGTAATGTGAGAACCTCCCTGGACAAAATTGGTAATGCAAACTTGACAGAATGGTTATGCATGAACCATAGTATGAGTGATTGCATTATACTCATTGTTGAATATGTTTGTGTGTGTTACCTATGACATTCTATGATAGGTAATACATTCCCGATGTTCGAGTTCCCTCCCAAGGTCTCGAAATTCATCCAAGGATTATTGAATGAGCAAGTTTTGTCGGCAAATGCCTACCAGGTACGATACAAAGCAATCGCTTCGTTCCTTGATTAATCGTTTGGAGAACCCAGGTAAGTTTTCGAACCCCTTTTCAAATTAACAACTCTTCTCATGATAGTTGTTATGATTCAATTCGTGCAATATGCCCCTTTTGTACTTATCGATTCCATTCGATGGTGCTCCTATCAAATATTGTTCAATTCAGTCAATATGCCTCTTCCGTCAAGTCGTGTAGACATATGCACTGGCGATCTTGACATCTTATCAAATCATAACGACGTAGCTCTTATGGTTTCAATCTCGGGGACGTGAAGACATATGCACCGGCGATCTTGACATCTTATCAAATCATAACGACGTAGCTCTTATGGTTTCAATCTCGGGGCGTGAAGACATATGCACCGGCGATCTTGACATCTCTTCAAATCATAACGACGTAGCTCTTATGATTTCAGTATCGAATCACGAAGACGTATGCACCGGTGATCTTGACCTTTAGTCGGCTCATAATGACATAGCTCTTATGATTTTCGGCTCCTTTATCAAATCATGAAGACATAAGCACCCATATTTTTTATCCAAACCAAATCATAACGACGTAGCTCTTATGATTTTGGTTCCCCTTTATCGAATCGTGAAGACATATGCACCGGCGATTTCGACATTTAATCAACTCACAACGACGTAGCTCTTGTGAACTTGATCCCACTTCTTTCGACTCACAACGACGTAGCTCTTGTGATCTCAAACGACACACATATCTTGCGCTGTCTTGCATTAGGGAGAAGTCTCCGATAACAGATAGGCCAAATACCTTAAAATCCTTGCATCCGCAAAAAGAAGCTTGGAAATTAAGAGAACCATTAGCTTACGAGAAATTTGGTAAAACAGGTATTCTTGTATGCGATCCATGTGCAGATTTCTCTAACATGAAAAAGGGAAATTATGACACATGTTATTTACGGTCTTGCATATCATGCATCACTTCATTACATGAAAAATGGGATTAAAACTCCCGCCAAAAAGTTCATCCATAATTTGCACTGTCAAAATTTAGGATTCAATTTTGTCTTTGAGCGGAACCTCTACGAGCCTCCACTCAAAGAGGGGCAGCTGTTGACGCCTAAATTTTGACTAATCTATTTTTTGCATAAAAATTAGAACTAATTTTAGTTCTAAATAAAAAATCATCTCACATATTTATTTTTAGCGTACATTGCATTGGCATATAATCGGGCAAGCGGAACACTTAATTTAGCATGCGTCTAGACTAGGCACGGGATGGAAAAATACACCGAGAAGATTTGAAACTTCAAGGACTGTATTGCAAATACTTGGAACTTCGGGGACTGTATTGCAAATACCAAAAGAAGATGAAGAAGGGAAGATGATGAAGGGAAGATAATGAAAAGAAGATGAAGAAGGGAAGATGATGAAGGGAAGATAATGAAGGGAAGATGAAAATGGAAGGTGAAGAAATGAAGATGAAGAAGGGAAGATGAAAATGGAAGGTGAAGAAATGAAGATGAAGAAGAGAAGATGAAGATGGAAGGTGAAGAAATGAAGGTGAAGAATGAAGGATGAAGAACTTTGCCTATAAAAGAGAGAGCTCTTGAGAAGAGTTTGGAGAAGGGGGAAGTGGAAGAGAATTGAGAGAGAGAGTAGAAAAGAATTGAGAGAGTTTTTTAGGAAGAGTGGAAGAGAATTGAGAGAGTTTTGAGAGAGTTTTTGAGAGGAATTTTTAGAGAGGAAAAAGAGAGTTCTTGAGAAAAATCAGAAGAGAAAATTCGAGAGTGAAGAAAAGTGTTTTAGTCGAGCATCATCTTCGACGAGTCCCGACACATATTTCGCCCCTCGCAACCCAACAACGCCATTGCTTGCCATTTTCGACGACAGCCGCGTTCTTCCAACCTCCGAGATCTTGAAGGGAACTATAACGTGTATGTGAGTAAGATTTTGTGTAATAGAAGGTAATCCTTTCCATCTCGATCTACAAAAATGTAATCGTTTGGTGTGAACATTCGTTTGTTTATTTTAGACATGCCACGTGTTCCAAATTTTAGCATTATTACATGTTAATTTATTTCCGTAAATACTCGTGATTGGCTGCGTTTTCTTTCTTTCTAAATCACCCATGGTGTATATCGTACAAAGTTCAATGTTTTACATCCCCATAAAAAAGAAGAAAAAACCAAAAAAATTGCATCTTTGAATTTCAAGTAAAATCCATCAAAATTGCCAAATCAAATATTTTTCATGAAAATGGTACCGAAAGGGCGTTAGAGAAATCGACGTAACCAAATCCCCCGAATTCAAAATCTTTGGTTCGCGGAAATAAGATAGTTTTCTCCTGCTATTTTATTTAGGTTTCTAATCAACCTACCGAGAATGATTAGTGGCGACTCCAAATTGAAATCACATTGCATGTTAATTATTTGAACCTTAAGTTGCGATTTGGTATGGACTTGGGAGAGTCCGAGTTAGGTTAGTTAAATAATTAACCTGATAATCCATTAGCCCGAAAATTAACTTGTTTATTTTTTAGGTCGCGACAAGCAGCACCAACTTGAAAGATGAGACCGAGCATGTGCCGTCCCCAAATCGAATTGTCCTCCAAAGAGAAGGCAAGGATGGTATCCGGACCACCGAGATAGACATGGCCACGGGCCGTGAACTACCGATTCCGGTTCGTGGCCATGATGGAACCGGAACCGGCCCTTGAAGGGGTGGTTCGGGTTCCGGTTCGTAACCGTCTATTCCGAGTCGATTCAAGGCCCGACTCCGGTTTCAAATTTAAAATTTAATTTTAAATAATAAATAATGAAATAAAGAAATAATAAATTATTAATTATAATTATAATCAAATTGTACATTGTAATCAAATTTGGAGGAAAAAAAAAAGGGAGAGGGAATGGGCTTGAACTTAATGAATTATCATTAAACGCCTACATATCTTCTTGGGGATAAAAAAATGAAAGCTCATGTAGTTCTTTTACCTTTGATAACCCCAACTTACCTCATCGTCAATCGTCACTACCCATTGTGGTACCCGTGGCGGTGGTATCTCAACTATCATCATTAAAGAATTCGTCGTCTCAATCCAACTCTTGTTGTCGAAATTTAGCCTTTGTCCAATCATGGACACAAGCTTGAGCATTCACAGCATCCGGATTTAATCTTGAACGGCGGTCATCCAAAATTAATCCTTCAGCGCTAAATGCATGTTCAATTACAAATGTTGAAGAAGGGGTTATTAACATATGTCTTGCGATGATAGCGGGGATTGGGAATTGGGTTGAATGAGTCTTCCACCACTCCAGAATTTTGAAATCTATGCTATGTTCGGAATCACGGAACTCAAAAGCAATGGTTAAATAATTTTCTAATTCGGAAATATTATATGTTGCTCCTTTTTGTCTTTTTTGTCTATTAATGAGCAGATTATATCATTTACTAAGTCTACTACTCTCCTCCCTTTGTGAGGCACTAGGTTGAGAACATCCACTATCACCTAAACCATATTTACTACAAAATTCATTATATAATGCTACTATAGCGTTTTTAACCTCTTCTTTTATAGTTTTAATATCTACTGTTTCATTCAAATGTAAACAATCATAATAATAATCATTCAGATAATCATACAAAACATCTAATTTAGTACGTGGATCGAAAACAATGGCAACCAAATAAATAAGAGGAATGCGAGCATAATAATGCAGCCATTTTGCTTTCATTGCTATAAAAGTCGGAGCTAATTAAACATCTTGCTCATATTCACAAAAAATACCAGCCATGTTAACACACTCTATTATAAATAAATGCGTAGTATGATAATAAATACCAGATAAAGTATAAGTTGTATCATTAAAAACTTTAAAAAAATCTAAATTTTTTTTGCAAACAACCCAATCTTGTGGGGATAAAGTAATTTCGGAAATATTATTTGAAATAAACGTACATAATAAATCTTTATAAGCAAAAGATTGATGAAGCAACTCGTAGGTAGAATTCCAACGAGTTGGAACATCTTTTGGAAATCTTTTTGGTTTTTCTCCATGTGATTTGCAAAATCTGCCCCATTCTTTCATAACTTGGGGACGACTTAAATTGCTTTCTTTATTGGGGTGAGAAAAGCGTCAAGAGTTCGTAAACCATCTTGTACACATAAATTTAAAACATAGCAAGCACATCTAATGTGAAAAAATTATCCGCCAAAAGAAGATTTACAAATATTTTCTAAATCGGGAATGAAAGCGGTATTTGATGCAAGATTATCAAAACTAGCTAAAAAACTTTATTAATCAAATTATATTATTTTAAAACTTGCCTAAGTATTCTATATATATTATTGGTAGTATGACTTTCATCAAACACTCAAAATGCAAGTACTTTTTTATGAATGTTCCAATCGTCACCTATCCAATAACATGTGATGCACATATAAGAATGAATTTGCCAAGAATCACTCCAAATGTTGCTACCTATATGCACATGTCCATTGAAATCCGTAAAAAAGATTTGCAAAGCCTTTTTTTTTTTTATAACCTAAGTATCCACGCGGCCGGCGAGCTTGCGCTCAAACCAGCGGTAAAGCACTACTAGTCCTCGGGGGCAACCGCAGGACCCCACCACCACAGTGCCTAGGTAAGACACCGGCACCACGAAGTTTTGAACCCGGGACCTCTCGTGAAAGGAACCGAGCGCAAACCAGCGCTGTCACCAGCCGGTGGGTTGCAAAGCCTTTTTTTGTTTTTTATAAACCCTAAAAAGTTCGCGTTTAAGAGTAGTTCTCGTAACAGGTTTTGCTTACGGAGTACATGTAGTGTTGATCAAAAAATTCAAATAAAAATTTTCACCAGTAGTAAAAGGCAAATATTCAATGGCAACATATTGAGCTAATGTTTTTTTATAAAATTCATCACTATAACGAAATAAAGGAGAAGTGTTAGTATTGGCATACCCAGAAATTTGTTGTTGCCTGGTGTCGATCCCCGCTTGCGTTGCATGTTTTTGCATCGGATGTCGATGGTATGTTCCATAGCAGTTTCCTTTATTAAAATTGTATGATTTCGTACAATATTTACAGTTTATCTTGTACTTGTCTCCGCTTATATGTATCTTGTCGAAGTGTTGCCGTAAGTTGGATGTACTCTCCCGGGCTTGTCGTTCCAGCTTCTTTGATGTCGACGTTTCTTCGACGCCGGTAGGAAGATGAAGACTTTCTTGCGTTGCGAGGTGCTTAACGTTGGGAACATAGTTGATATTATCATCATCATCTACCCAACATGTAAACTCACGAGGATCATATTGATCATGAGGTTGAGGATAATCGGATTCCCCCATCCCCATCGGCATCGGGCTCTTTCCCCTGTCACCAGCTCCGCTTCCACTTGCTATTTTTATCAGAAAATTGAGCTGAAAGCCGATTCAGAAAATTGACAGAATTGAGCCGGGATTGAGCGGATTGAGAGAATTTGAGAGAATTGAGAGAATTTAAGAGAAATTGTGAGAAAAATGAAATGGGAGGAATGGTATTTATAGGAAATTTAGAAGAAAAAAAATGGGGGGTTGATAATTGCAACGGCCATAAGGGGGGAAAGCTCTTTCCCCTTTTTTTGGGGGGGCCCGATTCCTAATTTTTTAAAACCGGAACTGGCCCATGAGGGGCCGGGCCGGTTCCGGTTATTCCACAGGCCGGTTCCGGGCCCAAATTGGCCCGTGGCCATGTCTACGCCAAGATGTAACAAGAGAAATGAGGATCATAATGTCAGAAGTGATATGTCTACTTCAGCTACATAAGCATACGAATTGCCTTGGCTATGAGAAATGAGCCCAATCCTATATACAAGTATCGAGTCAGCCATCAAGTAGACCAACCACAAGAGGAAAACGATGCGGCGGTTCGCTATTTCCTTCCTAAGGGGTGCAAATAGAATGAGAAATACATGAAGCGAAAGGCTCAGCAGGATGGAACCTCGTATGTTCCATTTGTTCCACAAATCCGAAATAGAGCTAAATGCCATGTTTTTGCTTAGTTTGAACTTTATCTATCCTCTTAACATACTTTTGACTTGTATAGGAGAGAATGGTGGGGGATGTCCTTGCTTGTTTGTAAGAAGGAAGAAAAGAATCTATTCAAGAACCCAAGAATGTAAAAGAAATCATGAACCAACCATTCCGCGAATGAACGTAAGAAAGGTATCTTGTGCATCAATGGCAAAAGAAAAGTATCTACATGATGTGTAGGACAAAAGAGAAGATGGTTGCATAGAATGATCGGATAAAGCATTCACAGCGGCTCAAAGTTACGAATAGCGACAGAGCGAAGGAAGTGGGAGAAGAGGAAAAGTAGACTCGCATCTCCTCTTTCAAGTTTGGAATCAAAGAACACGAAAAAAAAAAAAAAAGAACATATTTTCCTCACGCAAGAGAAAATTCCCAAACTGAAATTCTCTCTTCATGTGATGATTAGTGGCTACTTTGAAGAATTGAGCAGATTCCTAGTAGAGATCTCTCGCGGCGGGCATTGTGCTCCAATGGCTCTTTATAATAGTATGAAGATAGACAGAACAACATTCAATGCACACACACAAAAAAAAAACATTGAAGATCATAAACTTACCCTCCTTTAAGAAACGTATAAAAAAAGAATGACAAACTAAATGCACTTTTCAGCAAAATTCATGACTATACCAAGGATCGTCGAGCCGAGTTCTTAGCCTCGTAATCGCGTGCATTTGCAAGATAGCACTGACAACATCATGTAAGTATCAAAAGTACATGAAAAATCGCGTGCCTTGAAAAAAATGTTCTCGTGATGAACAACTATCAAACGTGAATATGGCGTTTCTCATAGACAGAGAATTTCGAACATTCATCCTCGACCTCCACCACATACGCTCGCTTGAGCTCCCACCTTAAAACAGACGCAAATGAAGTCTCCTTTCAACAGTCAACTAGATAGACAGTGTATTTTCAGTTCTCATCCAACGGAAAAGTCGAGCTTCGCCAAAGGAAGAAAGGCGGTTAATTATAAACAGTCGGCTAGTATCTCAGCACCAAGACAGTGTGCATTCTCAGTTCTCATCCTATCTCTTCTCCACGCGCAACATCATCATGCTAGACCTATCACCAACAGTTCTGTTCACAAGAAACTCTGGCCACGGTAATGTCAGAGAACTTTCGACTGCACTGCTACACAAAGTTTCTCACCGCCGTCACCTTACAATTCACAGCCCTATTTCGTCACAAGCTAAACTAAAATCAAACTACAGTTCTTATTTTTCAACTATCTCTTTACATTTTGGATATGCAGCCATGCGCGAGCAATGCTGCAGCTGTTGGCCCGGTGCTCTGTTCTTGCAGACAGTGTGTTCTTCAATTAGCAACGGATTTATTGGCAAAGTCGGACATAGCCTCGGCCTTTCAATTGCTACCAAATGATGCAGTCGAATCTTTTTCAGCCATCAGTTGGTTAACAATTCTCATGTCTCCTACAACCAAACAAACATGAATGGTCAAACGAGATATGCCCACTTGTTAATAATTGAAGCTGAGATAAAACATTTACCATGTCTTCCTATCTCAGGATATTAGGCAGCTCAAAGAATGTCCTTTCATCAAAGCTACTGCAGAGAATAAGGGAAGATACTGTTAAGATAAGCCCCAATCTGGTTGGGAAGGTGACTTGGACGTAGTTTACTCACCGACTGTGGTGTTCGTAACAGAGATGGAACAACAATCGCATGACTTCGGTTGTTAGAAATGGTGCACTGGTAAGTCTCAAAAACAGAAATCTCACTCCTCATCGATCTATACATTTCTGATGCAGTCGTAAAGGATGAGTTGGAGCTTCCTCCTCCCGTTCTTAAGGATGCTGTCCTTGCAGCATTGGCACCTGCCTAGAGCAATCACTAGAAAGTTAGAAATCTATGACTTCAGATGAAGTAAGAACAGGACATAATACGAAGAAGCAGCAGGAAGAGAGCATTAAACTTAGGATACAGAAAGTCATTAAATTCATTCTAGACGCAAGAATTCTCATGAAACGACAAATCCCATTACACGCATCTTCCTAGAGACATGAGCTATTACAACTGCAAGAAAGAAAAATATGCAATGGTCATGAATCTAATCATGAGCGAAAACTAATGTCAATAATCTCTTCTTGCCTTAGATACTTCCCAAAAACCCAGAAATAGACATGTTCACAGTTACGAATAATCAACAGACAAAAATAGTGAAAAAGAGCTAAAACAATCTGCCATAAAGCAGCCAGATAACCAAAAAAGAGGGGAAGAAAGATTCGTACATTACGCAAGTCTTTAACATGTACAATAATGATTGTTATATCATCCGTTCGGCTTCCATGAGCCAACCATTGTTTATATGATTCTCCAGCAATGGCAGCGCATGCATCTCTAGGATCAGGATAACTTGCCACCTGTATGAAGAAACGTGAATAAAATAAGTTCAGTGGAACATGGAAATATAAGATGCAAAGTAGTCCAATGTTCACGAGATCACCAGAATGATCCCATGTGAGGAGCTGACACAACAATTTCAGATATTGCACAACTTAAGTTTCGAATAAACACAGCAGAAACATACTTCCAATCACACACTGAAGTCCAGATGCTATGAGCAGTGCCTGCTAGTGGGCTGCTTACTTGTATACATTTCCATAAAATCAAAGTACAATGCCTTATTAGTCATCTAGTTTCAATAGCAAAATATATCCAATGAAGAAGCAAATTATGCATGAGATTGCTAGGTGACTGGAAAAAAGAGCTGGACAGTAAGGGGCATCATGGTTTTGACGAGGGCGCAGACGAAGTGGAGAATTGCCTTAGATAAACTGTTAGACGAGGGAAGATGCTCAAATGGTAGATAAAACTAGTACAAGGCAAGGATGCGAAAGTGGAAGTGTGGTCAAGATGTTCAAGGCATCCATGAAGAACTGATGGTCCAAAAAGCTCAAATGGGACCTCCAGGAGATCGCAGAGGAGATATCCATGTTCGATAGGAAAGTCAAGTTGTAAGAAGGAAGTCGTTTGCGCGGATGGAATACTGCTTTTGATAGTCCCCAATTTTTTTTCTTACGATTTTTCCAACAAAATATCAATCTGTTTTTGAGTTCCGATTTGCTTGGACCAATACATCATTTTCTTTTAGTTTTTCTGGGATCAGGAAAACAGTTCAATGTATAGCACAATGAAATATCAAAAGGAAGAATAGCACGGTGAGTGTCAATGAATGCCTGATACTTTCTGTATTAAAAAAAAAATTGTTATTTGTAGAATATAACCTAGCAAAAGCATAACACTATATTCGGAGGATTGTAGGCATCAACATGCACGTAAGATTAGCAAGCATTAAGAAAACATAAAGATAGAGATGCAAAACAGATTCGTCAGTTTCTTCTTCCTGCTTTTGCTACTGCATTTGCCTCTTCCAGTTACAAAAATCCTCGAGGAGTATGGTTTTGGTAGTCAACTTAAGTAGATAAAAAATAAACAAGAACACAGTGTTGAAGCGCAAAGCAAAGGATGATGGCAAAGTTTTTTACAGTCGACTGCTCCAGATCATCCATTTTTCTAGTGCAGCAATATACACCCTATGAGAGAATCATTCAATATCGATTTGTTGGTGGTGGGGTACGAGGACAGCAACAGATTGAACATATAAATAGAACAGCAACAAGATGCATTGGGTTGAAAATGGCTGCCAATCAATTAAGAATAGGAAGAAAAGCCTTACCATATCGACAACGGCTTGGCTAGAGAGAAACTCGAAAACTCCATCACTTGCAACAACAAAGAACAAATGATCAGGTGTGAGCTGAACCGTGGACACTTCAGGATCGGCAATCGCACCAATTTCCTCAGCTGTACTATCTCCTATACTCCTCGTGAAGGCGGTGCCGGGATACCTTCCATTCTGAACCCACAGCCTCGGAGGATCACTGCCTTCACTCTCTTCATCACCCCATGTCTGTATATCAGGATCCTTTAGCCCATCCAATTGATCTTCGCTCAGAACCCTGGCTCCACAAAGCTTCACTCTCTCATACTCGTCTCGCCTAAACGGGGTTTGATCAGAGGACAGATCCTCAGCTAAAACTCTGTCGCCAACTTTAAGTGCAATAACTGCCCTTGAATCACCCACATTTGCAACAAGAAGCTTATCCCCAACAACAAGAACTGTAATAGCGGTAGTACCACTCTCCGTGTCGTCTATCTCGCTATCATGCAACTCGTGATTTGTCCTTACAAACGCCGAACTGTAGGCGTTAGCAGGATCGTCCAATAATAGTCTAGGGTCATTTGCTAAGATATCCACCAATCTGTCTCTAACGAAATTGGAACACTGGGCACCAAATAGACCATGCCCATCAAACACACCAAAGAAATGGAGATTTGGGTTACCTTGAACTTGGGTCCGAATGCAAAAGCTATCTTCGTTTTCCTTGCCAGGCGAATAGGGGTAGTAACCACGCTGCGTCAGAACAGAGTACTCCAAACGAAAGTTGCGTGAAGGAACAGGCACACACTCTATGGACCTCTCGGTGAGTATGTGCTTTCCATGGACACTGAATTGACTCACCTCTTGAAACTCCCGAGAATCAGAGTCCGAAGATCGTGGGCGGTGCCCACAACACTTCCCATGCGCACAGCCCATGAAGGATGACCTTTCAGGGAGGCCAAAAGCAAGAATTTCCCCACAGCAGACCACCTCTTTGATAAAAGTTCCGAAAAAAAAGACGGAGCACAAAAACTTCGGGTTCAGAGTCGCCTTTGTCCGCAACACCTCCAGAAAATCGGCAGATGGGCCCTCGCAGGAACGAACTCCGAAGCTACTAACGTGGTCATGTCGCGCGGGTGGCAATACACAGGAGCAGAATTCGGAAATGCAGCCAACAAACCCTCAAAGCAAAGACAGCTAAGCCGGCTTCTGCGAACAACGCAGTCTTGCTCGAGGGGTTTCCGAGAAAAGATGTCAAGATCGGCGTGGAACATCCACAATTCAACAAGCAAGGAACTTCACCTATCACCACCAAAATTCAAGAAAAGCCGCCGAATCAAATCCCAAAAAAACAGAGAGAGAGAGAGAGAGAGAGAGAGAGAAGAAAAAGCGAGGAACTTTTCCGGCTGATCAGAGACGGCGACAGAGGGGGGTGTTTACCGAGGGAGCTGTAGTTGGTTCCGGGCACAAGATCACGGCTCGAGAAGGGAGCAGAGCGGACTGAAGGCAGTTTAAAAAAACCAGCGAGAAAGAACGAAATTCAAAAGAGAAACGGCAGCGAAGAAGAGGGATTGAATGCGAATTTATGGGCGTGAAAATGAACGACGAATGAATGATGATTCGATGCGGACTGCAGAGAGAGAGAGAGAGAGAGAGAGAGAGAGGGGGGGAGGGAGGATCTCAGGATGCTGCTACACGTCGCGTGCATGAGTGGGTTTTGTCTTGTCCTCTCCGGCTCAGGAGCCCCATGCCCCCCTCTCCTCTCCTAGAACCCCTCTCACTCTCCTCTCCTCTCCTCTCCCAGAACCCACACCCTCTCATGAAAATTTCCAAAAAGCGGAGGAACTTGAAAAAAAAAATGGAGCTTTGTTTTGATTCCTTGGCTTCTCTGTTTCAATTTTCAAATTTCAGTTGCCCGACTCTCTCTCTCTTTTTCCTTTTTGAACTTTCAAAAGTTTGTTATCTCCACGAAAATTCATGTATGACTCTTTGTTAAGTGGCCGTCTAAGGGTGGGTTTGGTTCGACATTTGAAAAGAGCTTTGGGGGAATGCAAATGCTGAAAGCTAATGCTGGGGCTTCTAGCATTGGGCTTTCAACCTTCCCAAGAGAAATATTTGGCCAAATGCTCCTTCGAAATGCTTGCCAAACGGTTCAACATTTTTCAAAGGAGCATTCGGGGCCAAATGCTACTTCTAAATGTTGAACCAAACTCACCCTAAATGGACCGTTAAGTACTTAGCGAGAACAATATTGAAGTTGCAACATACTAAACATTCCTATGAAGCGTGTAACTTGTATTTTGAAATTCGAATTTTCGAATAAATGCCAAACTCCTAAAGAAAAAAGTCATGAAAAATCACAAATTATATCCATTGTAGTATATTTACCTTAAATTTTTTTTTCATGTTCGGCTTCCCTCTATGTAATTTGCGCCTTGTAAAGTTAATATGCTACTTACTTTACCCAAAAAAAAAAAAAAGAATCTATTCAAAAACCCAAGAATGTAAAAGAAATCGTGAACTAACTATTCTGCGATGAACATAAGAAAGGTATCTTGTGCATCAAATGGCAAAAGAAAAGTATCTTGCACATGATGTGTGGGACAAAAGAGAAGATGGTTGCATAGAATGATCGGATAAAGCATTCACGCCGGCTCAAAGCTACGAATAGCGACAGAGCAAAGGAAGTGGGAGAAGAGGGAAAAGTGCATTCGCATCTCCTCTTTCAAGTTTGGAATAAAAAATAAATAAAAAGAACATATTTTCCTCATGCAAGAGAAAATTCCCAAATTGAAATTCTCTCTTCGTGTGATGATTAGTGGTACTTTGAAGAATTGAACAGATTCCTCGTAGGGATCTCTCGTGACGTGCATTGTACTCCAATGGCACTTGATAACAATCCGAAGATAGACAGAATAACATTCAACGCACAAAAAAAAAAAAAAGAACATCGAAGATAAAAAAAACTTACCCTCCTTTAAGAAACGCATTAAAAAAGAATGACAAACTAAATTCACCTTTCAGCAAAATTCATGACTATACCAAGGATCGTCGACCCGAGTTCCCGGTCTCGTAATCGCGCATGTTTGCAAAATAGCACTTACAATATCATGTAAGTATCAACAATACACGAAAAATCACGTGTCTTGAAAAAAAAAACGTTTATTTTTTTAAAAAAAATGTTTATTTGAGTGCTAACTCCGGTGAACATTGTCGGAAATCCTATGTGGCGTTCCTTATAGTGCTTCATTCCCAGTCTCAAAATACTTATGTCTGCATGTATGAGTCTTGATACAGTAAGTTAAACCATCGACACATAACAATTCACTTTTTTTCGCATTGAAAAAGGTCCATTTTTTGCATATCGCATGAAAGTTACGATGTGGAGCACATTCTCTGTCGTCGATTATCTTAAACCATAGCTAGATCGGATTATACATAACAAGCTTTATCTTTACGGTACGCAAAACCTGGCTTTATTAGTGCATGTGGACGGACATGCTCATATCTTTTCCCCTTTGCCCTTCCCTTTTCTCTTATTCATTCTTTTTGGTTCATTTGATTTTCACTTTTGTATATTGAATTATCTACCTACGCACACATATGTAAGTACATAATCTCATTAGCGATAGGGCACGCATGGCAACTCTTCTATTTCAGAAACCAATTTCTAGCTTGAAGTTAATGTTTTCTGCTTCCCGATCCAGAAGTTAATTGCTGATAAGAGAAAAGCGGTTGACAACAGGACAAAATTTCTGCTTCCGGAATAGAAATTCGTTTGGTAACGGTTAAAAAGTTTTACTTTTGGAACATCATTAACACAAAATCTTCTACGAAAAGTTATTGTCAGCTGCAAAAAAATTTCTACTTCATTTTAAATTTTTAAAAATTTATTTAAAAAATAAAAAAAATTATTTATTTTTTTCCCCAGCGATCAGACATATCGACTTGAAGGAGGCGGTAGGTGAAAGCAGGATTGGGAGAAAGATGAAAATAAAAAGAAGCCAAAGTGAGAGAGAAATTAATGTTGAGAGATTTTTACTAAAAGAAAAGTAACTTTTCTTAACTTTTGAAATTGGCTCAAAAATGACTTTCAAAAGTAAAATTTTATTTAAAAAATTATATTTACAAATGAATTTATGTTTCAAAAGTATTTTTAAAGCAAAGATTTATTTAAAAAAAGTTACCATGCGCTCCCTATAAGGCTACAAAACCCTCATCAACCAACTCTTTACCGATTCTTCTTAACTTTCCAAGTACAGCAACGACTGTTAACAAGAATTCCATTCGCCACCTTTCTCTTCACTGTTTGCAGAGATGAGCGACCCACTTCAAGAAAGATTTAAAAAAAAAAAGGAAGGGAGAGGTTGATCCACACGGACGATCCGCACACACCTCACCATCCAATCTTTTCGAGTTAAGATAATTCTCCAGAAGCAAGAAAGGTCTGATGCGTTGGAGTCTTGTCAGCTTCCCCCAGCTTGGAAAAGACGGGGGCGGTCTGCGACTTTTCAGCTTTGTCTCTCCTCGGGTTTGGAGGTTCTTTTCTTCAACGGGATGCATGCTGGACACCCCACTTACGCTTCAGGAGCCATGCGTGTCTGTAAAGAGGCTGTTTTGAGAAAAGGGTGGGAGAGAGATTTGACATTCCAAACGAGGATGCCAAAGAACTTTGCTTAAGAGTATAGAGATAGGCTTTTTGGATAACAAAAGTAGGGTTTCCCATTACCAAAGAGCCCCCCCACCAGGATTCTCCTATCTCTTTAAAAATCCTGACACATGCTTTCCATGTATCTCTTTCCTTTCCTTCTCGCTAGAAAGCTCTGACGTGTTTCCATAATCTTCTTATTATCGAAAAAATTACAAAAAAAAAAAGATTAAATTCAATTGTAAAATATTTAGAATTCTATTGACAAAATAAAAATTTAAGAATGAATTGACATAATTATAATAAATTTAGAATTTTTTTTATAATTATCTCATATTTTCTGTTTCAAAATTCTTCCTCGCCTTTTACTAGGATAGATTCATTGCATCTTGCTTTTCCTATTTTTGAAGCTCGACTAGTTTTCATAGGAATTTTTTTTTTTAGGTTGGAAGTTTTCATAGGATTCGCAAGGTGGGAAAAAGATAAAGAAGAGTGGAACCAAAGGACTTTTATTAGGTGCTATAAATACGCAAAAATTAAACAAGAAAAAGGTAAAAGGACACCCGAAGTGTCAATATTTGTGTACGGCGTAGTGCCAATACTTTTTTTGAATCACTTAAGTGCCAATACTTTTTTTGAATCACTTAAGTGCCAATTTTGAATGGCATGTGTGCTTTTTGTCGGTGTAGACCGGACTCAGTAGATCATCTCTTTTTCAAGTGTAATGCCACCGGTACCTTCGCACTGTCTTGGGCCGAGAAGTGTAACCTGGTGCGCTGCAATCGTGCTTGGCAGGATAATCTGTGGTGGGCTATTCAGCATACTAGTGGCTGCTACTTTTATCAGCGTATTGCACAGTTCTCTTTTGGTGCCCTTTGTCATATCATTTGGACTGAATACAACCATATTTTCTTTAGAGAGTGCTCCTTTTTCGGGCCGACACTTATGAAACATCTTGAAAAGGTCTTCAGGGATAAGACCCTCACTTTTGATCAGGTGGAGGATGGCCCTCGTAACCAGCGGATGCGAGTCAATTGGGGCATTTCATTGTCTATTTGTTATTAGGGGGGCTGTTGGTCAGCTTTTGTTGTTTTTTTCTTTCCATTCGGTTGCTATGCTGGCATGAGTTTGCCTTGTGTAATTAATTGCTCACACAATATAGCCTTGTCCTCTGTTTAGTCGTAACACCTTTGCACTGGTCATGACACTCCCAAGTGTTGCCACGGGTACGAGATTTTTGTGTTCGGCTTCCCTCTATGTAATTTGTGCCTTGAAAAGTTAATATACTACTTACTTTACCAAAAATAAAGAATATATTCAAAAACCCAAGAATGTAAAAGAAATCATGAACCAACTATTCCGCGAATAAACATAAGAAAGGTATCTTGTGCATCAAATCGGAAAAGAAAAGTATCTTGCACATGATGTGTGGGACAAAAGAGAAGATGGTTGCATAGAATGATCAGATATAGCATTCATGGCAGCTCAAAGCTACGAATAGCCACATAGCGAAGGAATTGGATAAGAGGAAAAAGTACATTCGCATCTCCTCTTTCAAGTTTGGAATCAAAGAAAAAAAGAAAGAAAGAGAGCATATTTTCCTCACGCACGAGAAAATTCCCAAATTGAATTTCTCTCTTCAAGTGATGATTAGTGGCAACTTTGAAGAATTGAGTAGATTCCTAGTAGGGATTTCCTGTTGTGGGCATTGTACTCCAATGGCACTTAATAACAGTTTGAATATAGACAGAACAATATTGAACGCACATTAAAAAAAAAAACATTGAAGATCAAAAACTTACCCTCCATTAAGAAACATATAAAAAAAGAATGACAAACAAAATGCACTTTTCAGCAAAATTCATGACTATACCAAGGATCGTTGACCCAAGTTCCTGGTCTGTAATCGCGCATGTTTGCAAGATAGCACCGACAATATCATGTAATTATCAACAATACACAAAAAATCATGTGCCTTGAAAAAAAACATTTATTTTTTTAAAAAACGTTTATTTGAGTGCCAACTTCGGTGAATATCACCGGAAATCCTACGTGGCATCCACATGGCTTGCCAGAGGATCCCGATTAGCAAAATAAAATCCAAAAGTTGGAAAAAAAATTCACGTAATATTAGAAAATTTTTAAAATAAGCTAAATTAAAAAAAATAAGCTAGAAAATAAAAAAAATATTGAAATTAGATGCTAGCGGGGGTGAGGGCTTGCATAGCCCTCGCCACCGCAGAATCTGATATCTGCTCTTTTTTTTCTTCTTAATTTTAGCTTATTTTTTAGTTATCTAGCTTTTTCAATTTTTTCAATATTACATGGAAATTTTTTTTAATTTTGCCTTTTTTTTGCCTTGTGTATTGCCTTTTTTTTAAAATTCATTTATTATTAAAAAATAATAATAAATACCATATGTACTGTTTGGTTGGAATTGTTACTTAAGTGATTTTTTTTTTGTCAAAATTGGCACTTAAGTGATCGTTTTTCTCTAATTTGACACTTAAATGATCAAAAAAATATTGGCACTAAAGTGAGTGTTGTACACAAATATTGGCACTCCAAGTATCCTTTTGCAAAAAAAAAAAAAAAAATCGAAAAAGTCACAAACCTATTGCATTGAGATCAATTTAGTCATAATCCTTCAATTTAGTTCATTCGGGCAATTCGATTAAACAGATGACAATGCATGAATTTGAAAATTTTTGTCACATTTGGTCGGCCGTTAGAAAAAAACCAAATGAAAAAAAAATTGGCCACATATGAATCTGATGTTTTGGGCATGCATGTTGATATTAGCATATATAGGCGAAAATAAAAAGACAAATTTTTTGGAATATTATTTACATGGTTGATTTGATAATCTCTGAAATTTTTCCTTTTCCAGGTCAGGTTGGGTCGTTGAAAAAGTGATCATACATCTAAGTTGACTGAATAGCAATTGACCTTAATATGTATGAAGTTTCACCGGGGAGGGTCACCATCGATGCAAATTTCCTAGCTTTGTATCTAAAGCATTGTACCCGACTCTAAGTGATTCAGGAAAATAACATAAATGATCTATAAACTTCGATTCAATGTGCATTGTCGATTCTAAACTTTTAATTTGTTCAATGTTCAATATTGCCCTTCCGTTTACTCAAATAACAAATTAGATGTAATTTGATGACATCTATTATTAGCTGTTGAGTTGTGTGTTAGAATATATAGTTAATATTCTATGTGGGCTTTATTAATTGTTATTATAAATATTAATTGGTCTAATAAAGAAAAGATATATACAGTTTCCTATTTAGTCTAATATGGTGCCGGATAGTGTGGGTCGAGATAAACCTTATCTATAATGAAAGGATAGGTTTTCATCTCTATAAATAGAGCTTAAGTCCTTCCTCTAAACCCTAATGCCCACATAACCTTACATAAAGAGTCGTCAGAAACGATATGTGAAGAGCCGTCTCATTGAAGCCAATGATAAAGGGGTTTCATATAGGAGAAGCTTTTAAGCATTAAATCGTCGCAATTCCGCATCAAGAACGATGGATCCGATACAAGGTGCTTCAATTCTTCTATTTTATAAATCGGTGATTCACATATCTATATATATTATTCTTGGATTGCTGCATAAGGATTAAAATCGCAGCTTACATTGTGTTTTTAAAAATAACAAGTCGATATGTCCAGCATTTTATCCATTTACTTTAGAAAATGAAAACAAGGATGAGGGCATTAACATATCTATGGTTATTTGAGGATATTGATCATTATATCCTAATTAGGAATAAGTATCTTACTTAGATAATTTATATATAACTTTTTGCTTTGTTGTTTACCATTCAATCTTAACGGATTGAAAGCCATGTCCTCAAATTTCGTTTACTTGAATTATCGAAAAGACGATCTTGAACATTTTTATATAGTCTAGAAATTAAATTGAATATTTATCAACAGTTAAAAGATCATATTGAGCAAATTAAAAGTTCAGAAACGACATTAGACATTGATCTATATTAAGAGATTATTTGTGTCATTTTTTCAAGTGATTACATTGAATCCTTCTTGACATTCATCCTAATTGAAGAACCAAATAGTGGAGTGTACCTTTTGTATTCCGTATGCCTAGGTGTAGACAGGGATGGCTTAGTCGAGAGCCTGGGAAAACAGTGGAGTGTACCTTTTGTGTTGGCAGAGTTCCCCACAAATCGTCTCTTGTCAAATAATTGAATAGCCTGTCCTTCATCTAGAATTTACTTTTATTTTTCTTGTTTTTATTCCTATTTTCTTTCTATCTTGCATTTATTTATGCATCAGTATAGACTCCACAATCGGAAAAGAATAGAGACTTTTTTTTTGGGTTCTGACAGATACCATCCATAGATGCAAGACAAGATCAAGGGAAGACACAAGTTGTCTTATGGATTAGACATGGCCAAATAGAATCGTGGCCCGAAACCTGCCCGGAACCGGCCCGTTGATCGGTCCAGAACCGGCCCATTGACCGGACCCACGGTTCCAACCCGGACCGAAACCGGCCATTGAGGACCGGTTCCAACCCGTTTAAAAAAAAAAGGGAGGAGGCCCCGGGGAAAAGAGCCGTTAGCCCTAGGAACCGGCGGTTCCGAATCGGAACCGTAACCGAAACCGGCCTGAAACCGGCTGTTCCACCTTTTTTAGGAACCGGAACCGCTGGTTCCTGAACCGGAATCGGCGGTTCCATGGAACCGGCCACGTCTATTATGGACCACAACTAGTTGTCTTATCAAAGTGAAAATTGAAATAACTCCCCCTTACTTGTTACATTAAACGAAGGCTTTTGCTGATTACATTTTTGAAAAAAAAAAAATTCATGCATCTGAATTCGAAACTCGAGATGATAAACGGGTCGAAACCGCTGGTCTAAGGAGCTTCGCGATTCCTAGACCGACTTAAACGAATTACTCATTTTGGTCGAGTCCTCTATGAGCAACTTAATCGAATCTCTTATGGGTATCGCGTTAGTCCGTAGCTATCACGGTGGTGTCAAAGATTGCCTTGGTGTCGATGCTTTTTGTGTTTCTCAGCTAACTAATGTTGCGATATTGACTCGAATTTATGCAAGTAGCAAAGCTTTTTCCCTTGGCAAATCGATTTGCCACTACAGACATAGCAAAAGATCTCTCTTTATCATGCCACATGTAGTATGGACAAAAACCACAGCATCACAGTCCACTAATCCAAGATGTCAGTGATCTACCTCTGTCATCTAAACATTTTTTAATTGAAAAAGCATGTCATTGATTGATTCCAAAGTCAAATCTTCAATTTGTTTATGCCTTAGTCTGTACGTGTCCGGTTCCATTGGGCACGTTCAAAGCACAGATGGCTTGACGATGGTTGCAGCATGACTTGGAAAGTTCCAATTGAAATTCCTCATGCCTCAACAGTAATTAGAACTTAGTGGAGAATAATAGAAACCCCAGTACATGTGCTTGGTCTGGCCTCTGAACTCTTAGGGACAATTGGGCCAAGCCTGAATGGGCTTCGATCGTAGAGGAGGTGATTCAAGATCCGGGTTGCACAATGGCAACAAATGAATTCCCAAGATTGAAGACTGTACACGTGTCGGCATCTGAATCCTTTTTGTGGGAGTAACGTGTCTCTGACATCGCCGACATGCCGAATAGAAATCCTCATTTGAAATCGTCGGAGGGAAGAAGCCCGGCAGAGCATGAGGTCATAATTGAGCCTGGTGATACGAGGTCATTAACTTAGGTAGGAATGCTGAGAACGCCCCCGATTTCTAGCAGGGTGGATTCGGATCTGATGATGCACGGCGAGCTAGGACGAGAGCAGGACTACTCACACGAGACGAGACCGAACGTGAAAAATCACGTCCCCCGACACATATATCCGGGGTCCCTTTCGGCTCAAATTACACACTCTGGGCCCTTATTGGCTCGGGCGAGGCTAGCGCCTAGCGGGCACCAAACGCGTGATCAAACGAAAGGCCGCGGACAACGTAAGTAGTCATACCATAGCAAAGCCAATTAAACGATCGAATGATATATGCTGTCATAATTTTCCGTTCGATTCGTCTTAGGAGTGACTAAGGAGAGTAGGAAGTAGGAGATAGAAGAGGACAAAACTACATAAAAATGAAATGAAAAAAAAAAAAGACCGATTGATCTTATAAAGAGGAAGAAAAAAGGGTTGATGCCCAAGCACAAACATTAATGCCCTTCCCCTTCCCCACTTATCGTAAACCTCAAAAAAAAAAGAAAAAAAAAACTTAAGAGCATAAGTGGGGGTTGCATTATCATGATGAGCCCACTAACACCCCCACCCAATTGCCAATTACCTTTGCCACTTTTTACACATCATCCCCTTCTCTTTCTGCCCCCTCTCCAATGTCTCATGTTTTCTATCTAAACGCAACTCAACACCACAAATATATATTTGCTCAACCCTTCGCCCTCCCCTTAGCAATTCTTTCTTCTTCTTCTTCTAAATTCCTAGTATTATGTTCTACACCTTCTTCTTGTTTTTTTTTTTTGGGATTTTGCATTTATACCGGCTATTCTTGTCTCGGCCGTCGTCACGCAGGTCTAGCTGTGAACGTCTGGAAAACGACCGTCCCGGCTTCTGGGGACTGGTCCGTCGCGGCGCAGCTCCGGCACTTCAGCCCTAGCGGCTCCAGCGCGCTCGCGACTCTCGTCCATACTTGGCTGCCCCGGCTGGTCACCGACACCGACATGGTGCCCGGCCGGAACACCCCCGCCACTTTTCTCAGCATCCGAGCGATGCCTTCGCCTCCGTCGTCGTCGTCCGCGGAGCCCACGCACTCGTAGCTCGCGTAACTGAATCCCTCTTCTGGGGTCACGTGTATCGTCGAGTAACGGCCGCCGTCGACCCCGTTCATCGAGTACCCGCACGGGTCGAAAGCGAAGTCGCAGACGAGCGCCCTGGGGTTGATCTCCCCGATGCCGGTGAGGGCGGTCATTTCTTTCCCGGCGGAGTCGCCGGTCTTCCCGTCGCCCGGCTGCCTGAAGAACTTCTGCGCCCGCCCTCGGTCGAGCTCGGTCATGCACACCTCGACAGTGTAGACGCCGTCCGGTGCCGGCAACACGTCGGCCGCGAGAGCCGGATCGTACGCGGTGAACACGTGCCAGGAATGGGAGGCCGCCACGTTGGAGGGCATGATGGCCGCCTTCCTGGAGCAAATATTGGTGGGCAAGCAACCTTCCAAGTAGGCCACCTCTTCCGGAAAGCTGGTGTGGGGAAAAGGTTGGGCGAGAGGAAAAATGAAGCTGCCCCGGGTGTACCTACACAGGCATAGTGCGAGGCCCAGACCACGGGCATGGACCACCAGTGGCCGGACCGCTCTGAGCAGCTGCGTGGTCCCGCAGGTCTTGATCACGATCTTGGTGGGGTACACGAAGAGGCTCGACTCCGACAGCACGTAGGCGTCCAAGTGAGCATTCCCGAGGGCCGACACGACGGTGCACTGAACCTCGCCCAAGACCCGCTCCAGCGACTCGAACTCGATCCGCCGCAGGCCCATCCGGACCGCCGCCGGGTCGTCGCCGGAGAAGTGGAGCTCCAGGCGTTTCTCGAAGCCCTCGAAACCTGAAGCGGCCATTGACGACGGTACAAAGGTGTGAGTAAGAAGGCCTTGAGACTTTGAAGGATGGGACTACTGTGACTGTAGTGATGGGGAAGGACTAAGGAGTGGTGTGTATTTATAGGGGGGGGGAGAGAGAGAGAAGCAGGTGAAGAGAGGGCATGCGGGTGTGAGGCAACCACGAACCATGATTGCCATTAGCATTATGAAGCGATTGAGATGATGTCTGCGTTTTCCCTTTCCTTTCTAAGTCTTTCGACCAGGAATAATGATCGATTTTTCAAATTTATGGCCTCTTAAAGCGAGCGAATAAAAAATGAAAGTGTTTTTTTTTTGTATTATCAAATATACTATAATCTTAACCGTAGATTTTCACATCATTATCGCGTATTTTGTGTAAATCACTCATTGATTGGAATATCATGTGGTTAGAAATGCCTGACAAGATTGTCGGACTATTAGGTTAGCAGCTTAAAAAAAAAACATTATGGCACTCAAGAAAGCGTCGTACGAAATTTATGACATTCCTGCCGTTCTTATCCCAAATAATTCCAATAGAAAATAATTTCTAAACCTTAGAGAAATTTACTCTTTTCTTTGTCGAAACTCATTTGGAAAAAAAGGGGGAGGAGCAAAATCTTGTATTAGAACCCTCTTCTGCCTTTTCACCTCCTCCTCTATCGTGTCTTTTGGCTGAAGTATTATTTTCTCTGTGCGCACATAATAATGGTGCTGGGTGATCATTGAGGGGGCAAGAGAAGATCCACAAGACAGAAGCCAGTCATCTTCCTGCCCATCGAACATGAATTTCTGGTCTCTATTTTGTGACTCGGCAAGATTAGCAGAACCATCAATTGGCTATGAACACCATGGGAGCTAGAGCTAAGAGAAAGGGTTCATCACAAGGGGGAAAAGAAATCCAAGCAACCGCATGTCATGTTAAGCCATTTCCATTCCGATCAGGTGTTTTTATACGCAGCGTTTGTTTTCCCGATAATCCACGGGCATTGGCGTAGAGACCCGAATACCTAGAGATTCATGAAATATCCTCCAAGCCCCATGAATGGTCAAGTCCAGGTCCGGCTGGCGCAAGTGGCCTCAATCCAGAGTAGTGTGCACGTAGCTGATGGGATTCAAATACATGACCTTCAACTCTCGAGCTGGAAATCCTCTCTATCTCCCCCCAACCAAAAACAATCGCGCCGCCTGTACCACACTAGCTCTGATGTAACGCTTACATGAAATACTTGCTCGTCTATCATAAAAAAAAAGGCATATGCTTACAGAAAAATCAAGCAACAACCGGAGATAGAGCTCTCGAACATACGAGCACAATTATGGGCTACATGTCCCTAAGAATGCGAACAATATTCATGGCAAGAATAATTTCACCCCGATCCTAACTGAACTATCTTCCATCTTGTCGAAGTAGCTGTCGGTCGAGTGGCAAGGCTAACCAAAGGAGACACAGACAGACTAAAAGATAGTCCGGAGTCACATTAAGCTCGGCCACTCAATCATCTAATCCTCGAACTAACCTTGATTATGGAGCATGATTAACTCCAAAAGTTTCATGTCAATAGACGACATTGGGAGCTATTTATATAAAAGGAAATTCTGCAGTCACCTCCTCCTAGAATTACATTCACATGATAATTGCCTTTACTTTGAGAATACCTGCTGATGGTCAGCTGATGAGAAGCCGAAACCCTAGTTTTTGCATTTCTTTACGACGGCCACCACGGAAGTCTAGCTGATTATAGCGTGCGAAAGGCAGGACGAGAACGATCAAAATAGAGATTATATTATACATGCAAACGTTTTTTTTTTTTGTGTGCGTGTGTAGTTAGACACATTGAGTGCGAATGGTAACGTTTCTGTTCCCGAGAATAATTTTTAAGCAAAATTGATTTTTTCCTGATTCCGTTCTCGAGAACAGTTTCTGAACTAAAGAACGCATTTGGTAACTGCACAAAAATTCTATTCCCGAAATAGAAAAGAACATAAATGCATTTGTTACCACCCTAGAATTTATATTCCCATTTTTTTATTTAATTATAACAATGTCGGTGGAGACAGTGATCGGCGGTGGACTCGTGGTTGTAAAGATGAGTATTAAATTACACTGAGCTTATTTTTCTAAAATGACATTGTTTCTTTATTTGTTCGCGTGAACAGAAAAGCTACTTTTTTTTACTTCTTATTTATGTTATAAATATATTCTCAGGAACAACTTCTATTTCACGAAAAAGAAAATTTAACCGACATTACCAAACGGATTTCTATTCTTTTCCTTTTCCGGGAACAAAAGAGCAGAAAAATAGAAAAATCAGAAACGTTATGAAACACGCCCATATTAAATAGATACATCTTAAGCATGAAAAGAAGAATATGGATTAATAGGTAGGATAAGAATAATTAGGATTCAAAGATTATTGGTTCAAGTTTCGGAGCGTTATATCTTGTGCTCTCATATGGTGTCAAGTAAACTCTTCTTGTACCTTCTGACAAAAAAAAAAAAACTATTCTTGTACCTAATAAATTGAAAAAAAAATGAGTTGTTGAGCAATGGCACATGACATAGATGTTAGGAATCAAGATTGTGGGAGATAAGAGGCATAATCTCCGTTTATTTCCTAGCTAAGGAAGATATGGATATCGAGAATCTCCTAATTATCTCTCACAATGGAAATGAATTACAGATTTGACCTTTTAAATTGACATGCTAAACTTTGATTGCACAGTCACTTCTCTATCTAACCTTGATAAGCTAGAAGCTTGTTTAGGACAGAGCATGGGCGGATGTATCATGAGAAAAAGCATAGAACCCACTGCGTCGAATGAAAACAACAGGGCGAGAGTTGGGACAACCTTGTCCTTGTTCATTAAGAAAGGATGGACGACGTGCCCAAATATCATCACTGTTTCTGGTGGAAATAAAATAATTGCTTTTTATTTTTTTGCAGGGGAAAAGGAAAATGGAGGAAAATCATGCGTGGCAGATAGATAATGAGGATTTTTCCCAAATTAGGGAGAGCATCCACCAGATCGTGAGATTGAAAAGCACATCCACATGATTTTGATTCTCCATGCAAAATGTACATGAGGGAGGCACAATCATCATCATAAATACCAATTCATTCGGATCCTTATCTGTTGTCTGATACCTCACTTGGGGGAGATCGCCAAGATAGAGCTTAAGTCCTACCCATCAATATGTCCAGTTGAATCTACCTTTATTAAAAAACTTAAGCCAATAAGTTATGAGCCAATTTTGATACATTAATTGCTCCACACCACACCAATTCTCTAATGTGGGACTTTTCTAATACAACCCACACAAGTATTTTAATATCATCCACACTAAAAACAAGAGGCTTTGGAGAAATCGAGACTCCTCGTGACTTAAGAGATTGCGGCGGCAAACAAATTTCACGAAAAAACCCTAGTGGGGGGCCAAGTTTTTAGTTGCCTCACCAACTTACCCCAGCCCTCAGATGTTCAGATGCTTAAGTCTCCCTTTGTTATCAATTAGACTTCACTAAACTTACTTTCAATTGGACCCTCTTTCTTTGTGAGGATTATAGGCATAGTTAGACCAAACAAAAGCATCCTCTTTACTCCCAAAAGAATTTGCACTTCCACCCTAACATGATTGACTTCAAGAAATTAACCCCCTTGGACAAAAAGAAAAGGTGAAAAGGAGAAGACTCTCTATAGATGATAAGAGTAAAAGCTAGGGCTTGTGTGGCGACAAAAGTAGAGGAGATGAGAAAAGGAAGTGGGAGGGAGGGTAAAGCAATGATGGAGAATTTTGAGTTCAGAATCAGATTTTGCAATTTTAAGGCATGGAATGATTTTGGAGTGTCTGCTTCGATCGAATTAAATAAAAAAGAGAATAAATCTTTTTATACATATGGATTAAAAATGGTGGCTGTTGTTGGCACCACCACATGATGACAGCATACCCACATCTCTGTGCTTGCACGCGCACCCACTCCAAAGCTTACATATCTCACACGCAAGACTCACCATCTCATTATCCACCTATGCGTATGCACATTTTTGTGTCAAAAGAATATGTACTATTCTTGAATTGCCCTTTCAAAACAAGATGGAAAAAAAAAAAATAGAATAATACGATGGCGATGGGTATTACATAGTGATGGTGTATACGAATATTGAGAGATAATATGATGTGTATTACTTCCCCTTTGTGAGGAGACATCCTTCTCTCGAAGTTACATGGCTTTTTTGTCGAGTTCTTCAAAGAGAGTTGTCTTGCACCTTTAGATACTTTCTACCTACCCACCAGTATCGGTCTCGAGTACAAATACCCTTTTGTTGAAGGTCGTTCAAGTTTTTTCTGAAAGTATACTATGGATTACTTTAGCGTCACAATGCTTGATATTCACACGGGATATGCTTTTTAGCATTTGAAGATAAAAGGGCGACTCAAGTGTTTTTTTTGTAGAGGACAAACTCATGTGGGCTTCGGTGAAGGACAAGTCAAGGGCAGAATATATTGGAAAAATCGATAACCCTAATCTCGATTTGGTCCCCCAAAAGTTGCCTTTTTAACATTAGCCTCACTCGGCTCACTCCTCCCAACAAGGATCATGGAGAGGCCAAAAGGATAAATAAGTAGAAAAACTTATGATTGGACCCACTTATGTGTCTCCGACAACAACAATATCAAAGACCCCACACAACTACACACATCATCTTGAGAATGTGCCCCAACTCCATGGCACATGAGGTCCATTTCTTGATCCAGGGTTTGAGTGAATCTTGGACACGAAGACCCCACAAGAATTTTCTCGCTTGAGAAAATATTTGCATTCTTTTCCTATGTAGAACCAGATATCCCTTTGAAAATTGTAGACCAATCAAAGACGTGATATTTTATATACAAAGGCAAAGTTAGAGTGTGTTGGTTTCACTGAAAACTTCATTATAAATGAAAATATTTTGCGTGAAAATTATGTTTAAAAAAATAGTTAATTTTTGCTTGATGATTCAAGGAAAGTGATTTTCTTTTTGTCAAAAAGGGACATCGTTTTCTCGCAATTTAAGACTGTTATTTTCAGTTCATGGAAAACATTTTCCTTAGATCAATTAGTTTTTTATCATCCAAATATCGAAAAGTCGGACCCTTAATAGAAATGTATATGATGTGAGTACGGTGATCGGATCGTTACGTTACATTAGTTGTATAATCGACAATCAAAGTATTTTTTTTCCTAGGGTGTTATTCTTTAGCCGCCGTACAAGCTTTGCATGCGCACATGTTGTTGCCCACATGTCGCAAATTTCTAATCCTAATGGGTTGTTTTTGGAGCACTAGTTGAGCAGTATAAACCTTAGTGCTACTGTGCCACGCGCAGTCGCACCATATCTTGCTTGAAATTTCTTAGAAGCCCACCAATTCTTCCCCCTTGATTAATAACTTTTTTTGGGGGGAAGATGTGACCAAGAGAACTAGTGCTATAGTGAAAAGTCTTTGGATGTGTATACATGAACCATCCCTCTCAAAACTTTATTTTTGATCTTTTTGCCACGATCAAGGTCAACCCCACATGCTTTGTTGGCTTGTGGTAAGATAATTTTCAGTCTAAGATTGATCTATGGATGACAAATAGTAGTAAGGCCGAACTACATAGTTTCTTTGATTTACTAAGTATTGCAATTTATGTTATTATGATGTCTCCT
Organism: Rhodamnia argentea; assembly: GCF_020921035.1. Classification (NCBI taxonomy): domain Eukaryota; kingdom Viridiplantae; phylum Streptophyta; class Magnoliopsida; order Myrtales; family Myrtaceae; genus Rhodamnia; species Rhodamnia argentea. Next base: position 25,803,979 of record NC_063150.1, on the reverse strand, counting down.
TCTCAAGTGTACAACCATGCGAATCAAAATATAACTTGGTACAGTCCCGATATCAAAGTAATGTTTCCGGATTGAAGAAGTAACTAAGGTTAATAGACTATTTAATGACTCTACCCGTTGGTGAAAAACATGACATAATTGTGCCGCGAGTAGCAATTTGTTTTGATTCATAAAGGTTATGGTGTTGATTCATAAAGGTTATGGTCCCTTTGCAATAGGTTATTCTTAATGCTACACATCTAGCTATATTTAAATTTTCACCTTACGAAATGAAAAGTTGTCTAATTTCACTCTTAATGCCTACCCACCGACATCGATGTGTTCTATTGAATATAACTCGATTCTTTTGCCTGATATATATTTACATGGATTCGAATTTTATGGTCTCTTATTAGACATATTTTGACTATTCAAATCTCAAGCTGATTTTTTTTTGGGTTGAAACTTCAGCCGATTCAATTTGATTATTTGGATCGACATGAGCACGCTCAGTTTTTGTTTAATACTATGGTTACGTTAAAAAAAAAAACTCGAATAAAAATCTATCGGGATCAGCCGAAATTTGCAGCTTATAGTCACTAGAAAAATAAGATTTGGTACAATTTTTTTTATGGCAAAATCACAATTTCATGTCGGGCCTTATTCCCTTACAACATCGACATCAATCGACAATAGCCTAGCCTATATAAGAAAAGGAGAAAAATTCAGACAGAGGGCAGTGACCAAATCATGGATATTCTCTCGAGCCCCGGGACAGTGAAGATGAAGATCAATCTCGATTGGACTAAAAATAAAAAATTGCATGGGCATGCCATGCATATCATTCCTCTCGTGCTCGCGTTTTCGACATATAGAAACCCTAAAAAAAAAATATTTGCATTCTGCCTTCTCGATGGGAGTATCGGAGAATCTTGAATTGATTGCTCCCTCAGGCAGGCCTTTGATTCTGCTCTGTAGCTTCTTCAACCCCTCTCTCTCTCTCTCTCTAGAAGCTTGTAATGCTTCATGATATCTTTTTACCTCCCGTACAATCCAAGTATCTTCCTTGTCTTCTCTCACACATGATCAAGTTCAGTCCTCGCTTTCGCTATCGGATGACACCAGTAATTCGATCCTGTTGCTTTCGAAAGAGCTTCGTTCAGGTTCACCCAATTCCTACATTCACATGCCGACCAGCCGATTATAGACAGTCGCGCGGCGTACCGTCTTAGTGGACATCAAGTGCACTTGAGCCACCATACCCAGTCGGTTCTCAATCCAATTCAGTGGGGATTCGAACATGCATTGTGCTCCCAATTCGTATTTCTTGTAGAAATATCGATTCGATGTTAGGATTATGCGCACAAACACAATGAAATAGAGAGTAAATGCAAGAAAGAGGAATCGGGATATAAGGTACCTGGCTCACCATTAAACTACGGTTATATCCAGTAGAGGATTCCACTATGATTATTACGACTCTCAATTATAGGAAAAAAAGATTATATATAATGGTAGTTATTCATAAACTCATATCCAAACTATCAATAAAAAACGGATTCAAACTATAAAAGCCATTTAGCGTGCCGGGGCTCTACCCCTGCAACCCCATTGAGGCGGCCCCTGTGGCTCCTGGCCAGCTCACTGTAGAGAAGAACCCCAATATTTTCTTGTCGAATCATGTATGTGTCCACGAAATAATACAATAATGTAGTTTGTCTTTTCCATTGTATATGTCGGCAAGTTTGCAAGTAGTATGCTAATTATACTTGAACCGACCCTTCTGCGAGCTGACTCACCTCCCACTTATTATATACGTCTATGGCGTTTTCACCAACTCGGTTCTCCAAGTTGTGGAAAAGCTCCCATCATTTCCCTTACTCCCTTCAATTAGTTCATAGAATCCTGTGGCCTATGGTTTGAGTAAGAGCATTGCATTTGCCCGGCATCTTCAACCCTCGATCGTCAATCCACGTTTAAATTAACTGCTTCATTGCTAGGATTAAGACATTCTAAAGACAAAGCTCGTATGATCATGCACATTGCACATGTAAAACCCTAGAAGGGACATGAACATGAGCATGCAAATTCATAGTTTGCTTCGCCATCCTTTGTGGATTCTTTTGCTCGAAAACCCGGTGACGAAATTTGCCCAAAAAAAAAAAAACTCTATGACAAATTTCTTTTTCTAAGATACCCAAACTAGGGTTTTAGTATTGCTCCAACATAAGCTTAGATGAAGACACGACTATTCCAGCAACCGTGTCTCGAATAAGATTATGGTCCTTTGTCCGGTTATCTAGCGAATAATTTATACGATAAGTTAAAACGCAACGGGTTTTATCGGCCCATCTTTCTTTTTGACTTAGCCTTACTCTTTCTCATTCTATTCCATCTCTTCTCTAAATTCTTTGAACATGGTGGACTTCTGCGATTGCGAAGGATAGTTAAAATAAGAGAAGGTTTCCACTCCAAGAGGTAACATCATAATGATTACGGAGTCGATGCCCTAATGAGCATGGTGCAATGCCTAGCCTGAGATCGAATCATGCTAGTACATTCGATTTGCTGCTAAAAGGCAGATTTTAAATAAAAAAATGGATTAACTAACAACCAAAATTGATGATGGCTCGGAGGTGATATGAATTAAAATAAGCAATGCCCACCTTCTATGCTCATAACATTCTATAGCTAATATGATCTTTGCCGCAAAAGATAGGTTTCATGATCTAATCAATTTTGAGGGCTAATGGATTCATCGAAACCTTCGATTAATCCCGTTAACGACAATTAATTTATTGTGCAGATGATCATAGTGCCTTTCTTGAATTTTCTTTTAATTTTCATGAACACAATCCCAATTTAATATGGGATAGGTTTTGTTTCTTTGGGCCAATCAGCCCAATGGAGTCAAATGAACGAGCCCATCTACTTAGCATGGTGAGCAGAGGGAAAGATGTATATTAGCTCGGGGGTATCAATAATGACAATTATTATTATGATCATTGTTATTATTATCATTAATTGTCATTATTATTTTTATTATTTGGAAAATTAACCCACTAACTTGTTTGGAAAGTTATCTAAAAAGTCCTAAACATATTTCTCTTTGTTAATTCAGTCCTAAACTTTTTAATTGCTTAATTGAGTCTTAACCTTTATCACATTTTGTTTATAGATTCCATTCGGTCAGTTTTGATAGAAAATCGCTAACGTGGACATCGATTATCCTACGTAGCATAGTCATGACAATTTTTAAAATTTTTTAATCAATTTTTTTTTTAATGTTAAGTGCCGGTGGGGGGGCCGCTGGCCATTGATCACTAGATGAGGACCGTGACCCTCGCCGGCCACTAGGCAAGGGTCACGGTCCTTGCCCATGGCCAATGGAGGCCGCGAGCGTTGGCCAGTGGTCAGCCTCCAGGTAAAAAAAAAATGTAAAGAAGGAAAAGAGAATCGAAGATAAAATAATAATAAAAATGGAAAAAATATAATATTACTAAAAATTATCAATGTTCACGCGGATCGTGCTAGTAAGACGGTCAACGTCCATGTCAGAGATTTTCGGTCAAGATGGACTTAATTGGCAAAACGTGAAAATGTTTAGAATTTAATTGGCATAATTAAAATGTTTAGCATTTTTTTGGAAAATTTTTTCGAATTGTTTCGGCTATTAGCGTGAGTCCCTTATCTCTTCTGAACTAGAGTTTTGGAAAAACCATATTGCAAAAGAAAGTAGATGCCCAAGCTTCTGACAAGACATGCCAACATTTACTAGTACACAAGAAAATATCAGCTGAAAACCTTAGTTCTTTCATCTTAAATCATCGTATATAAGATCTAAGAGAAATTATCAGTTATTTGTGCCCTTGTATTTTTTTGTGTGTTAATTTTCAAAATTTATGGGAGGAAAAGCGTTGACGATCTAATTAATCTTATTTATTTATTTTTCCACATATTAGAATATTGATTCTACCGATTGATGTTCTAACTTCGTCAGAATGGTTTTAATCTAATAATAATAAAGAATTCGCGTGTGCTTAGGTGGTGCCCCTTAGTCGTCATATTGAAATTACGGGCTACTTTTCGCTACATTAGCAATTTGATTAATGTGAGAACCTCTTATCTACTCGGAAGATCAAAGAACACCTATATAAATGTCATCGCTTTTCATCAGTGTTTCATGCAGATGACATGTTTGAAGGGATGGTAACCCTGGCACAATCCCACCTGTGACACCCAAAAATTTATCCTATGAGATCTAGCTATAAAGTTTTTGAATTAGAAAATAAAAGAGTGAATAGATTAGGAATTTGACTCGAAAGTTAATACGGTATAAGCCGTTATCGGAGACTAACTCAAAACGAACCCCGCGTCCAATGACACCGGCGGTCACGCAGGTCGGCATGGTAAAGTTGACAGCCACGCTGTGATGGCGACAAACGTCAACGGCTCAACGGTAGAACGACGACGACCCAAGTTGACTAGAGTTTAGACTTCTCTAAACTTGTCTTCCATGAATAACATTAAGTAAAAGAGTAAAAAGTCAAATATCTTTTAGAAGTAGAATTTTAGGTAATTATGATCGAATCTTCAATTTACCTAAGTAACTTAATCTCATTGGACGTCTAAATTAATCTTAATGAATATAAGACAAAATCCATGATGATTACGACGACGAATTGCTCTAATTGGACCACTTGTAGATAAAGATATCTTAAGGAATTTAAAGATCATCATGGAGTCTTCTAACTCGGCCAAGAAGGGAGGGAGGCGAATGAGTCTTCGAAGTTTTCTAAAGCTATTTCTACTAAACTTATGCCCTACGTTTATCCCCACGTTCACTAGTGTCTAAAGTGACAAAAAGGTTAGGAAGTCAAATATTACTTTAGAAATGGAATTTTTAGATAATCATGACTAAATATTCAAATCTTCCAAGTAAGCTATAACCCTATTGGACCATTTGGGGGACCACATTATCTTAAGGAATCTAAGGACAATCATGTGCAATTTAGTATGGACAAGGAAGGAGGGTGCATGAAGCAAAAATCATCTACCCTATAACTAAATTTTCAACTCCCTTAAGCAACATTCTATTATTAGACCACCTAAGCTCAGTATTATGTATATAAGATAAAGTTTCATTATGAAGAGACAAATGGACCCCTCCTACTAGACCACCAAAGTCTAAAGTATCTTGAAAAATCTAGAGGCCATCATGAGTAAATATTCAATCCACCTAAGTAACATAATATTAGTGGACCACTTGACCTTATCTTGATGTAAAAAAGACAAAACTCATAATTAATAAAGTAGCGAGCTCTTCTCATTGGACCAATTGGATCTAGGTTATCGTAGAAAATCTAAGTCATCATGATGCACCCTAATTGGTCAAAGATGGGGGGCACATAGAAGAAGAAAAAATAATCTCACCAAGACCATAAGAAGACCCTCATCTTTTTGGGGTCCCATGCACGCCCACTTTGTGACATCCTGTATTCCGACTCGTTTTTGAAGCTTTGAATAAATAAAAGGTCTCATTGATGTATTTCAGTCTAATCTCACTCGGAATTGATCCCTCTTGAGCAGATTAACCAAATGGAATGGCTAGCTAGGAAAATCAAGTACTTGGACCTAAGAACTTGATCATGGATTGACTTTTTAGCCATGAAAATTGTCGAGGGAATATTTTGGACCAACATATGCCGATCCTAGAATGATTAAGGAATGATTTGGATAATACCCCTGCGTTTGGATCACGGGTAATTCCGTTTGACCTCATATGGGTTCCGAACGTCTCTAAATTATTTTCTAACGATCGTGTCCATCGAGATTAGTGATTGACCATCGCAATTGAATGACAACCAAAATCGCCATGGCTTGAGAAATTCTTAAACATGATATTAATCACGGGTTGATACGCATAACTCTTAAAAGCCGCCCGTTAGTTTACGATACGCTGAAATTTCAATTGATCGAGATTAATCGCGAATCGAGCTTCAGAATTTGACGTCGGACCTTCAAGGGTTTCAATAATTAAATTTTGGACGTTTCCTCATCCAGTGTACGATTTCTTTGAGGTTCGCCCAAAGGGTTTAGGAAAAATAAAATTTGAACTGGAAATGGGAAAAGACCCATTTACCCTTGGAGAAAAACCAAATTTTCACTTTGGCTCAAGGGCATTTTGGTCAATACTCCCTCTTGGCCGAAAATGTTGACTAGTCTTGGTTGATGGAATTACCTTTTTACCCTTCTTGACTTTTAGATCAAAATATCTAGCCCAATTATTATCCTAACCTTATACTAATAAATTTTGGTCTTCTTCTCAAAAAATTCAAGACAACTTTCTCTCTCTACCTCACTTTTCTCTCACTTGGCCGAACTCACCATTGCTCTCTCTCTCTCTCTCTCTCTCTCTCTCTCTCTCTCTCTCACCGAAAATTTTTCAAGCCGCCGCCGGTGTCGCTTTGAACCGCCGGAACTTAACCTCCACCGTGAATCACCCGGGACTGCCGGATCTTTGTGGGTTTTAGCCGAGCAAGAGGAGTCGCCAGAGCCGCCGGTTGGAATCAAATTTTCTCTTGACTTTCTCGTCGGAAAATTTGCTAAACTTTGGGTAAGTTGGTCTCTAACCTTATATTAGGTATCTAGGTTGCTAATGGACATTAGATTAAATAGTTTGGATGAAAAATTGGTTGAATTTGCTCAAGAACTTGCCTTGGCCAAATGTGAAGAGGAGGAGAGAGAAAAAAAATGTGTTCTTGAGTGAATAGTGAATATACATGATTGATGATGGATGGTTGGGATTTAATCTTGCCTTTCATGCTTTAATCCAACAGCTTATATTGAATCTTGCTAAGGAAGATTGATCGGACGGCCGAGATTAAATCCTGCTTTATGTAGAATAATCGGATGGTGGAGATTAATTGTACGTTAGGATATTTTAATCGTACGGTCTCAATTAATTGCCATGTTAGTATGGTTTAATTGTATGGTACGTATTAAACGTATGTTAGTATAATTTTGATCGTACGGTAATTATTGATTGCTACGTTGGTATAGTTTTGATCGTGTGGCATAGATTAATTTTTGTGGTAGCATAAATTAATCGTGTGGCCCGTTTGACCGATAGCTTGAGTGTGATCTAATCGGGTGGTCCCGATTTATTATTTATTCAACGTGAGTGAATCATGTGGTCCCGATCGAGTATTTATTCATTATATTTAATCAAATGGTTTCGATTGAGCAGTTGAGGAAAATTAGAAAGATCGTATGGTCCCGATCTTTTATTGGAGAAAAATTGGTGAGATCGTGTGGTCTCGATCTGCTAATCGGGAAGTTTAGCATGATCACGTGGCGAAGAGTGATCGATCGGAAGGATTTAAAAGATCGTGTGGTATCGGACGAGCGATCGAGGAATTATTGTTGGCGTATGGTCTTTAAGAGGATTATTTGAGAGGAAATATGAAATTTTACCCCGAAGCGTTATAACGCGGGGTTCGTATTTTATAAGGTCATATTTTGGCCCGAGGCGTTATGACGCGGACTCTGTTATTATTATTTTACCCCGAGGCGTTAAACGCGGGGTTGTGCTTATTATTTTATCCCGAGGCGTTAAACGCGGGATATTAACCTGAAGCGTTATTACGCGGGTTATAGTGACCTGAGGCATTATTACGCGGGTCCGGACTATATAATGGCCTGAGGCGTTATTACGCGGGTCTGTCCATTGATATGTTAGCCTGATGCATTTAACGCGGGCATTCGAGTAACGTGGAATTTTATAATATAGCTTGAGGCGTCGAACGCGGGCTCTGGAGTACGTGGAATATTTTATTGACAGTCTGAGATGTGGAACGTCGATATGAGAGTAACGTGGAAATTTTGTAAAGGTGTGACAATTTTTGGAGAAAGAATGGAATATTCTGGAATTTATTTGTTGAATTTTTTTATTGAAGGAGGAATTGTTGAGAATTGTTCACCTAGGACGTGTCTGGAGGCACTAGCGCCCTAACCTAGGATTAGGGACTTTCTTATTGATATTTATTTTCATCCCGTCATGGGCTCGTCTTTTTCGGACCTCCGTCTCAACCATGAGTGTTCCAACCCCGAGGTGCGGCTTTCCCCGGGATATGGATAAGTTGGTGACGGAGTATCCGGTCGGGGAGGATTAAGTGTACTATAGGCACGCGACAACGGTTTGGGTGGACACCGGAGAGCTCTACTGGAAGCCCCACACATACGTGACATGGATGTAACGCCACGAGAATTTGACAATGGGACCGCTGAATGGTTTCGATATTCCCTTCGAAGGAGTAGGGGAGTGAGATCCCGTGAATGCTGCACCTCCGGATGGCGTGGTAGTGATCCCGATGCTGGACCTGAAGTTTTGGAGCCCGACCCCGAGGTCACGATACCAGGAGAAGATGGGGAAGTTGTGGAACCATCCGATGCGGAGCAGCCACCAGAGTTAGACGAGGATGAGTTGGCAGCTATAGATAAGATAGTACCTGATAGCGAGGACGAGGCCTAGGGTAGTTGGCCTCTTGACTTTTGTAGAGTGTTTTAGTTTTTTAAGTGTAGTGGGCTTCGACCATGTAATCCTTTTTGTTATGGGTGGTCAAAGTCTTGTACAAGTGGCCTCGAAGCCCTAGTTTTGAGAGTTGTAACAACTATGTATATATGTACATAAGTTTGTTTTTACCATCCCAAGTTATCGTATTGTTGTTGGTTTTTGTACGGGAGTTTTGTTTTTGCTTCCGCATTTGTTGTTTTTGTTGGCCTTTGGATCTTGGAGAACTGTACATAGTCGTGGCTAGAGGGGATGTTAGCGGGTTCGTGGGGTTCGGGTCGTGACACACTTCCTCACATTCTCTCGGTCCCCACCCCTCCAACTCTCTCTCTCTCTCTCTCTCACGCTACTCTCTTCCCACCCTCTCGGCCGCTCCTTGTCACCATCACCTTCAAGATTGGTCCGGTTTTATCTCACGAGATAAGTGAAGTCTCTAGCTTTAGGCTAAAGCGATGGGTTCGGTGCTTGAGTCCGGTTATGCATATGGAAGTTGTTAGTGCGATAATATATTATAGTTTGTGCATGATATAGATATGTTTATGGAGGAAAAATCTTGCTAAGTTTAAACTAGCCTACGTACTAAATAAGAATATCCATAGTTTTATGTTATTGTTGTTTGATTATTATATGTTTTTTACACAAGTTATGTACGTGTGTGATTTTATGTTATATGTTCGACCTTTGTGTTATTGCTAAAATCAGCTATTGGATGCGAACATCATGATTGCGTAGGCACTAAGAAAAGATAAGATCCTCCGTCGCTCGAGGTGATAGAGATACTTCGTCTCAGCTAGTTTAATCTTGCTAAGTTTAAACTTGCCTATGTACTAAATATGAATATCTATAGTTTTATGTTATTATTTTTTTATTATTATATGTTTTTTACGCAAGTTATGTATGTGCATGATTTTATGTCATATGTTCGACCTTTGTGTTATTGCTAAAATCAGCTATTGGATGCAAACATCATGATTATGTGAACATTAAGAAAATATAAGATCTTCCGTCACCCGAGGTGACAGAGATACCCCGTCTTAGCTAATTTAATCTTGCTAAGTTTAAATTAGCCTACATACTAAATAAGAATATCTATAGTTTTATGTTATTGTTGTTTGATTATTATATGTTTTTTACGCAAGTTATGTACGTGCATGATTTTATGTCATATGTTCGACCTTTGTGTTATTGCTAAAATTGGCTTTTGGATGCGAACATCATGATTGCATGGACACTAAGAAAAGGTAAGATCCTCCATCGCTCGAGGTGACGGAGATACCTCATCTTAGTTCCGAGATGCCCCCACGTCAATAGGATGCCTTGTAGAGAGTTTCGGGATGTCGCCAGTAGTGGGCGATGCCTTGATTGAGCCAAGAGGACCCCAAGCCAGGAGTTTCGGGATGCCGCAGAGTGCAATGGATGGTTGATGCCAGAGGGACCGGTTGATACCGAGATGATGATGATGTTATAACAAGTTCATGCATATGTTTTCATATTCATGCATTTTTGTAGTCGTAGTTACCTATATATATGTGTGTATATATATATATATATATATATATATATATATATACACACACACACACACACACACACATAGTAATTGTTGCTATTGCATTTGCTATTGATATGTTATCGACTTGGTTTTATGAGTGATGCGACGGGTTAGATGTCAAACTATTTTCTCATCTTAAAACTAATGACTTTACTTACCGAGCATTGTCTCACTCCAATATTTTTCCATACTTGTAGGTATGGCTTCCTTCGATACTTCGTATTTTGGTCTACCGATGGGGAGACCAATTTTGGATGCTATGTCCGGTAGTGGCGCTAGGTTACCCTAGCCTTTCTAATAATGCGGATATTATGTAAATATAATATAGTAGTGGACGAAGCCTTAGTAGGCTATGTAAAATATACTGACACCTATTAAATAAGTTGTGTGTTTTCGTGTATACCCTTGAATGTTTTGGTTGTTGATTGTTTGTCGCGAAAAAGAAGATTACGCTTCCGCATGTCATTAAGTAAAAGAAAAAGAAAAAAAAAGAAACTACGGATCGAACCCGAAGGCATCGTGTCCTGGGTCGTCATAGCCTTTGTTGTTTTGGTATGAGAGCATAGGTTTTACCCTTTGAGTGATATGGTGCGATGGGTTAGAGAGTTAGTCAGTTAGGAATGAACGCAAACACATGTGATTTATTGATTGCTTTTAGATAGTTTATAGCTACTGATTTTTGGACTGTTGTGCTAGAAATCCGCCTTCATAGACAAGCATGACTTTGAGAAATCCTTTGAGAAATCCCGAAGGTTCTAAGGGAAAGGCCAAGCAAGGTCCAAAGTCCAGGTAAGATCCTCGACTAGATGGAATCCCGCAAGCTCTGACCATGATTGGAGGCCTTATGGAACAAGAGGTTAGCAACAAGCAGCGTTTACTTCGGGAAATGCTGCGGCGCCAAGAAGTGGAAATGGCAGGAGTCAAATGCAAGAACCGATCGAATAGTTCTTAAAGTTGAGACCCTCTAAGTTTGTCGGGACCGAGAATCCCGAAGAGGCAGAGTCATGGATTGAAGAAATTGAAAAGATTTTTGTGGTGTTGGGATACTCTGATACTAAAATAACAAAGGCTGTGACGCCTAGGATGGGTTGCCTTGGAGTTCGACTTGTAGTTTCTTTTTTTTTCTTTTTCTTTTACTCAATGACATGCGGAAGCGTAATATTCTTTTTCCCGACAAACAATCAGAAACCAAAACATTCAAGGGCATACATGAAAACACGACTTATATAATAGGCGTCGGTGTATTTTATATAGCCTACTAAGGCTTCATCCATTTCTACATTATATTTACATAATATCCGCATTATTAGAAAGGCTAGAGTGACCTAACGCCACTACCGGACATAGCATCCCAAGTTGGTCTCCCTCCATCGGTAGATCAAAATACGAAGCATCGAAGGAAGCCATACCTACAAGTCTGGAAAAATTTTGGGGTGAGACAACACTCGATAAGTAAAGTCACTAGTTCCAAAATAAGAAAATAGTTTGACGTCTAACCCATTGCATTACTCATCAAAGCAAGTCGATAACAGATCAATAGCAAATGCAATAGCAATAATTACTGTATGTATACTTAGATAGGTAACTACAATTACGGAAATGTATGAATATGAAAACACATGCATGAACTTGTTATAGCATCATCATTGTCTCGGCATCAACCCATCCCTCCGGCATCAATCATGCATCGCACTTTGCGGCATCCCGAAACTCTTGGTTTGAGATCCTCTTGGCTCAACCAAGGCATCGCCCACCGCTAGCGGTATCCCGAAACTCTCCCCAAAGCATCCCGTTGACGTGGGGGCATCCCGCAATCGAGACGGGGCATCTCCGTCACCTTGAGAGACGGAGGATCTTATCTTTTCTTGGTGTCCGCGTAATCATGATGTTCACATCCAATAGTTGTATTATCTTGAATTTTAGCGATAGCACAAACGTCGAACATATGACATAAAACTATGCACGTACATAACTTGCGTAAATAACATATAATAATCAGAATACAAAAACATAAAACTATAGAGATGCTAATTTTAGTACGTTGGCTAGTTAAACCTAGAAAGATTTTTTTTCTCCATAATATATATCTATATCATGCACAAACTATCATATATTGTCACACTAACAACTTCCATATGCATAGACGGACTCGAGCACCTAACCTGTCGCCTTAACCTAAAGTTAGAGACTTCACTTATCTTGTGAGATAAGGACGGACCAACCTCGAACGTGATGGATACAAGGAGTGGCTGAGAGAGAGAGAGAGAGAGAGAGAGAGAGAGAGAGAGGAGAGGGGTGAGAAAATATGAGAAAGTGGGTGTGCATAGGATCTCAAAAAGATGAGGATCTTCTTATGGTCTTGGTGAGATTATTTTATTATTTTATTTATTTCTTCTTCTTCTATGCACCCTCTATCTTTGACTAACTAGGGTGCATCATGATGATTTAGATTTTCTACGATAACCTAGATCCAAATGGTCTGATGAGAAGGGCTCGCTGCTTTATTAATTATGAATTTTGTCTTATTTACATCAAGTTAAGGTTAGGTGCTCCACTAATAGGTTACTTCGGTGGATTGAATATTTACTCATGATGACCTCTAGATTTTTCAAGATACTTTAGACTTAGGTGGTCCAGTAGGAGGGGTCCATTTGTCCCTTCATAATGAAACTTTGTCTTATATACATAATACCGAGTTTGGGTGGTCCAATAATAGAAGGTTGTTTAAGTGAGTTGAAAATTTAGTTATAGGGTAGATGATTTTTGCTTCATGCACCCCCCCTTCCTTGTCCATACTAAATTACACATGATTGTCCTTAGATTCTTTAAGATAACGTGGTCCCCCAAATGGTTTAATAGAGGAAGCTCACTTGGATGATTTGAATATTTAGTCATGGTTATCTTAAGATTCTATTTCTAAAGTAATCTTTGACTTCCTAACCTTTTAGTTACTTTAGACATTAGTGAATGTGAGGACAAACATAGGGCATAAGTTTGGTGGAAATAGCTTTAGAAAACTTGGAAGACTCGTGCGCCTTCCTCCCTTCTTGGCCAACTTAGAAGACTCCTTAAGATATCCTTGTCTATAAGTGGTCCAATTAGAGCAATTCATCGCCGTAATCATCATGGATTTTGTCTTATATTTATTAAAATTAATTTATATGTCCAATAAGATTAAGTTACTTAGGTAAATTGAAGATTCGATCATAATTACTTAAGATTCTACTTCTAGAAGAGATGTGACTTTTTACTCTTTTACTTAATGTTATTCGTGGAACACAAGTTTAGAGAAGTCTAAACTCTAGTCAACTTGGGTCGTCGTCGTTCTACCATTGAGCCATCGATGTTTGTTGCCGTCACGGCATGGCCGTTGGCTTTGCCATGCCGGGTGGCATGACCGTCGAGGTCATTGAGACCGCCAATGTCGTTGGACACCGGATCCGTTTTGAGTTGGTCTCCGATATTGGCTTATACCGTATTAACTTTCGAGTTGAGTTCCCGACTTATTCACTCTTTTATTTTCTAATTCAATAGTTTTATAGCTAGATCATGTAGGATAAATTTTCAAGTGTCACAACTCTACCCTCCGTATAAAATTTTGTCCTCAAAATTTATAGACGTACATTATTATTGGAATTAATAGGGATATTGACGCTACATTACGTCCTCATTTTCCTAGATTGTTCCTTCCGTGTTGTGATGTTGCCAAATGACCTTAACTACTTAAGAATTACGACTGCGACATATTTTACTATCTGGGCAGAGCAAACAAGGTCGCAAATGCACCTAGTCGGAAATCCATTATCGCTCATCTAATGGTTAAGGAATGGATTTTAATTGAAGAAGCTCGAGATTTAGTGGTCAGATTAGAAGAAAAGCATCCTTCAAGTTCGTTGGTTACCTTACGAATCGAACCAGAATTTGTTGCAGAAAGTTAAGGTTTTGCAGCAAACGGACCCGGAGTACTTGAAGGTTCGGCACGAAGTTATGAATGGGAAAAGGCCCGATTTTCAAATATCTGATGATGGAACATTATCATTTCGCGGATGACTGGTCGTGCCCTACAATGAAAAAGTCAGAAAGGAAATCCTATTAGAGGTACACGGAAGTAATTATAGTGCACACCCCGTGAGTACGAAGATGTATCTTAAGAATTACGAATGCAACATATTTTACTATCCTGGCAGAGCAAACAAGGTCGTAGATGCACTTAGTTAGAAATCCACTATCGCTCGTTTAATGGTTAAGGAATGGATTTTAATCGAAGAAGCTCGAGATTTGGTGGTCGGATTAGAAGAAAGGCATCCTTCAAGTTTGTTGGCTACCTTACGAATCGAACCAGAATTGTTGCAGAAAGTTAAAGTTCCGCATCAAACGGACTTGGAGTACTTGAAGGTTCGGCACGAATTCGCGAATGGGAAAAGGCCTGATTTTCAAATATCCGATGATGGAACATTATGGTTCCGCGGACGACTGTTCATGCCCTACAACAAAAAAGTCAAAAAGGAAATCCTATTAGAGGCACACGGAAGTAATTATAGTGTGCACCCAAGCGGTACAAAGATGTATCATAATCTTCGCAAACATTATTGGTGGAATGTCATGAAAATAGATATTGGCAAACACGTCGCCAAATGCTTAACCCGCCAGCAGATCAAAGCACAGCATTGTAAGCCTGGAGGATTATTGAAGCTTTTGGAAATTCCAAAATGGAAATGGGAACATATCACGATGGATTTTGTCTTAGGTTTACCCAGGAATCAAAGAGGAAATGATTCCATATGTGTTATTGTCGATGGGCTAATAAAGATTGCCCATTTCCTAGCAGTAAGAAAGGCTCATTTGCTAGAAAAATATGTAGGGCTATACGTCAAGCAAATTGTTCGTTTGCACATAATCCCAGTAATGATTACTTCTGATCGAGATCCTATATTCATCGCTACTTTTTGGCAAAACCTTCAGACAACAATGGGCACCAAACTCCAAGATAAGACGACGTACCATCCACAAATAGATGGTCAAACGGAAAAGACCATTCAGACGCTAGAAGATATGCTTTGGGCATGTTCAATTGATTTCAAGGGCAGCAAGAGCGGGCATTTACATCTCGCCGAGTTCGCTTATAATAACAGTTGTCAACAAAGTATTGGTATGGCTCCATTTGAGGCGTTATACGAGAGGGCCTATAGAACTCTAGTATGTTGGAATGAAGTCGGAGAAAGGAAAACTCACCGGCTCATAATTAGTTCACTATACAATAGAAGTTGTGCAAGTAGTTAGAGACCGACTTCGAACCGCTTAGAGTTTCTAGAAAAGTTATGCGGACGGGCACGGAAACCTTTATAATTTCAAGTAGGTGATCATGTTTTCCTCGAGGTATCACTAATGAGAGGTGCATCACGTTTTGGGAAGAAAGGAAAGCTAAGTCTTAGGTTCGTGGGACCATTTGAGATTTTAGAAAGAATTGGGGACCTGGCCTATCGATTAGCATTACCGCCGAAGCCGGCCCATGCTCACGATGTTTTTCGCTCATGATGTTTTTCATGTGTCAATGCTAAGGAAATATGAATCCGATTCTACGCACGTACTAGATTTTGAGACGATTGAGATAGATGAGAAAATGATGTATGTTGAAAAGCCAGTCCGAATTGAGGGTCGAAAGGAGTGCGTTATACGAAATAGAACCATTCCAGTAGTTAAGGTCATTTGGCAACATCACGGCACAGTAGGAGCAACCTGGGAAAATGAGGACATAATGAAGCATCAATATCCCTATTTATTCCAATAATAAGGTACGTCTATAAATTTTGAAGATGAAATTTTATAAGGAGTGGAGACCGGTCACACCCGAAAATTCATCCTACGTAATCTTAGTTATAATGCTTTTGAATTAGAAAATGAAAGAGTGAATAGGTTAGGAATTCGACTTGAAAGTTAATACGGTATAAGCCGATATCGGATACCAACTCAAAACGGACTTGGCGTCCAACGACACCGGCGATCCCATGACCTCGGCGGTTACGTCGCCCGGCACGGCAAAGCTGATGGTCAAACCGCGACGGCGATAAACGTCAACGACTCGACGGTAGAGCGACGACGACCCAAGGCGACTAGAGTTTAGACTTCCCTGAACTTGTCTTCCACGAATAACATTCAGCAAAAGAGTGAAAAGTCAAATATCTTCTAGAAGTAGAATCTGAGGTAATTATAATTGAATCTTCAATTTACCTAAGTAACCTAATATCATTGGACATCTAAATTAATCTTAATGAATATAAGTCAAAATCCATGATGATTACGGTGATGAATTACTCTAATTGGAACACTTGTAAATAAGGATATCTTAAGGAATCTAAAGGTCATTATGGAACCTTCTAACTTGGCCAAGAAGGGAGGGAGGTGCATGAGTCTTCCAAGTTTTCTAAAGCTATTTTCACCAAACTTAGGCCCTATGTTTGTCCCCACGTTTACTAGTGTCTAAAGTGACAAAAAGGTTAGGAAGTCAAAGATTACTTTAGAAATATAATCTTAAGATAATCATTACTAAATAATCAAGTTATCCAAGTAAGCTACTCCTATTGGACCATTTGGGGGACCGTATTATCTTAAGGAATCTAAGGATAATCATGTGCAATTTAGTATGGACGAGGAAGGGGGGGCGCATGAAGCAAAAACAATCTATCATATAACTAAATTTTCAACTCACTTAAGCAACCTTCTATTATTGGACCACCTAAGCTCGGTATTATGTATATAAGACAAAGTTTCATTATGAATGGACAAATGGACCCCTTCTCTTGGACCACCTAATTCTAAAGTATCTTGAAAAATCTAAAGGCCATCATGAGTAAATATTCAATCAACCGAAGTAACCTAATATTAGTGGACCACATAACTTTATCTTGATGTAAATAAGACAAAATTCATAATTAATGAAGTAGTGAGCTCTTCTCATTGGACCATTTGGATTGAAGTTGTCGTAGAAAATCCGAGTTATCATGATACACCCTAGTTAATCAAAGATGGGAAGCGAATAGAAGAAGGAAAAAGTAAGTAAATAAATAAAATAATTTCACCAAGACCATAAGAAGACCCTCATATTTTTGGGGTCCCATGCACGCCCACTTTCTCATATTCCCTCGGTCTTCGCCCCACCCCCCAGTCCTCTCGGCCACCATCCCTCCATCTCACTCTCTCACTCACGCTTCATCTTTCAATATCGGCCGATTGACTTAGTTGATGCTAATGCATCGGTGCTGGGAGAATTACTCAACCGATCTCAAACATATTGTACGGATGTCGATTTAGTCTCAAAGTTTTCAATTTTAATAACGTAATTCTAAATCTTTGTGCGAAGTTCCAATCTAGTCATTTTTGACCAATTGCCATAGGAAATCGCGAACGTGACATTCGATCTTTGTCGGCCGTCCTCTGCGGCATGCCGACGAGGACAACTTGTGGATCATTACATCGGAGGTTTTCTATGGCAATTCATCGAAAGGATTGCATTAAAATTTTGCACAACGAATTATCGTGACAAAATCGAAAAGTTCATAATTGAATTGACATCAAAATAACATTGGAAATTTTCACTCATTATCGCGAAAAAGAGGAGGGAAGGGTCGGGGATCGAACGGGACAACAACATTTCAAAAAGCAAATTTGGCGATGATAGACGAGAGACTTCGAGATTTTAACGTTGGTGAAAGAAGTTCCGCAGATTTTTCTCTTCAAATCTCAACTCGTACTTTAGAGAGGGGAAAAAAAAAGAAAAATCCGCTTCCGTTTTACCAACAAATTCCTCCCGTCGCCACCGATTCTCTCTCTCTCTTTCCCTCGATCGATCCCCTCCTCCAGATCCCTCTCTCTCCTTCCATGGATTTCTTCAAATCAGTCTTCTCCGACGACCCTCCTCCTCCCACCCCGCAATCTCCCCAAAGCCCTCGCCTTGACCCAGACCCGGAACCGAAAAGCCCCGGATCATCCGGCGTGTGGAGCTTCGGGGGGCTGATCAAAACCCTGGCCACCAGATCGGAGTCGGTGATCGAGTCCTACCGCCGCGATCTCGGGGAGTTCGGGTCCGGGCTCCGGAAGGAGACGGCGGTCATCCGCGAGGCCGCCTCCCGCGCCGTCAAGGACCTACCCACCTCGCTCGAGGCCGGCGCGTCGGTCGCGCAGGAGTCGCTCGAGTCGGTCGGGCAGGCCATCGATGACATTGGCGCCACCGTGTTGAAGTCCACGGCCGAGATCCTTTCTCACGGTAAGGAGGTCCTGCTGGATCTCGATTCCGATTCGTCCGATTATAGCAGTAGCGGCGCGCGGCTGAACAGCGCCGGTGCTCAGAATTCGGATGTGAAGAAGTACAGCAGGTTCGATGCGCAAGTGCGCGCGATTCAGAGTGATGCGAGTGTGTACTGCGAGGAGCCGGAGGGTTTGGAGGAGTATGGCGAGTGGAAATTAGGGTTTTCGTTGGAGGAGAAAAGGGAGGAGATTGGGAGTTTGACTGGGGAGGGTGGAGCGATGAAGGAAATTTATGAGAAGGTTGTGCCCGAGGAAGTTGATCATGAGAATTTCTGGTATAGATACTTTTACAGAGTGCATAAGCTCAAGGCAGCAGAGGATGCCAGAGCTAGGCTCGTGAAGCGGGCAATCTCTGGGGATGAAGAGGAGGATTTGAGGTGGGATTTCGAGGATGAAGATGAGGAAGGAGAAGCATTGGAGGCAAAAAGTGAAAATGCCGGGTTGGCGAAAAATGTGCCGGACTCTGTGAAAACGGAGGAGGGCGCTGGCGAAACTTCATCATCCAGGCTTGTCCAGGTTCAGGAGAAGAGTGTAGCCGTCGAAGAGGAGAAGTCGGATTCAGATACGTCCGGTAGTGATGCATCGGAAGTTAAAGTTGACGCGAGATCGAATATGGAAGGGAAGATCGATAAGGCAGATACCAGCGGCTCGTGCAAGGATAGCGATGTGTCGATTATTTCGACGCAGCCGTCGATGCCCGAGATGGCAGACCTCGGGTGGGATGAGATCGAAGACGTGGTCAGCAATGATGAGGGTAAGATGGACAGTGTTTCCAGTGCAAACAGGGTCGATTTGCGGAAACGCCTGAGCGCAGCAGAAGAGGATGATTTACCTTGGGACATCGAGGACGGCGACGAGGAGGAGCATCCCAAATTGTGATTGAAGTAAAATGGTCCTTTCACTATTCAAAGCCTTTTACAACTGTAAACATTGAGGGTCAAGTTTTCCCTTGATAATCATGTCATGGCGCTTGGGTCTATTTTAGTTGTGCAAAAACCATTAATTGGGTTGTTACAGCGTGTCCTGTGGATAGTTATCTTCGTTTTATACTCTTTAGAGTTCAGCTGGAAGCTATGTAACTATGCAATTGTCCATTCATGATTACAAATAAAAGCTTGGTCCTTTCTTTTGTACATTCGTCAAAACAAGGTTTGTATTGTTCTTTCGGGAGGAGGTAGTTCTCACCGGGAGTATTTCTCGGAAGCATCGGCTGACGCTCCGGTGGTTTGATCTTGATGTTGTTGATGCTTTCATGATTGTGGGTGAGACTCTGAAGTCGATGGCTTTCTTTTCTTGCGCTCCATCATTTGCCCAAATCAGGAGCTTTGATGAATTTCTACACTTTCAGAGGTGTTTTGCTCTTCGCTGCGGTTCTGACTAGGAGAGCCCTTATCGATCAAAGTTTCTCTTAAAGATTCCATCGTCGTTATTAGTCCCATTCCATTAGCCTTGTCTGTGTAATTACCACGGTGGCCGGACCACCGAGCCAAGACATTCGAAGTAAGTAAAAGATGCATCTTTTGCTGAGCAAAATGGCTTCGATTCTGCCAGTCTTTGGTGGTTGGCAGCCTGCTAACCCAGGCTTAGGGGCTGGGAAGTTGAGAGAGGCAGAGGCTTCACTCTTGCTATTTCAGGTGGATATTAAGGTGTTTGGCCGGCTGTGCCTCTATCCATTGTGATTCTCGAAACAGACGCATTTCCAGTCGTGTTTGTTTCCAGTAAAATGTTTTACAATGAAATCTTTTTTACAGCAAAACTTTCACTCAAATTGATTCACCCTACACATTCCATTGTGTCGGTCCTTGTGTCAAATCAGACCATAGCCACCGACTCGCCATACAAGAGCGAAACCGCAAATCACACTATTTGATAGAGAGAGTAGCAAATTCCAGAGTGCAACATGTACTTTTTAACTCAAAACAGGGACAAGACAACCTGAAGATAGCACGCATTTTGACTATCAATTCCGGTCATGCAGAGTGAACAAGGATATAAAGAAAGGGAGCCAACCACTTAATCCAGAGAGAGACCCCATAACTCTCAGCTAAAGTAGAACATGTAAACATAAGTACATCCTCCCAATTTACGGGTCCCCAGCATAAGTACATAGTTGTGCTGCTGCGGAGAAGTCAAATGTACATCTAGTTGTCTCCCTGCCTCAGCATCCTCAAAATGGTAAGGAACAGGTTCAGGATGTCCAGATAAAGAGTGACGGATGCCCAAATGTACTCATCGTAGGTAAAGCGCTTGATCAAGTTCTCGGTGTCATAAACAATGTACCCTGAGAAGATGACAGCAGCTATTCCACCATAGATGGCCACTGATGTAGGGCCAACCGGGAACATCATCTGCATAGTCATAACAAAGAAAATCTGAATGAGCTTATGAAAGCATGCGAGAGGTGATTGTTGTAGGCATATTATACATGCGGTTGAAGAGCCCAACCTGCATGAAGCTAGTCATGATGAGAACAATGAGGCCGGTAAAGAGGATTGGACCAAGATAGCTGAAATCCTTGCCCTTCTTAGAAGCCCAGAAAGTGTATCCAGTCAAGGCACAAACCACTGATGAGGTCAAAATCAAGGCTTCAAGGACAATTCTTCCTGCAGGCAGACAACATGCAAGAAAATTTCAGACAACTGAAATCTGAAAGAGCGATTTGCGCATGATGCTCCAGGGAATAGACACCAACCATCGGTATTTGCACAGCTGACACCAACAGTGAAGCTCAGTGACAAGGTAAAGAGACCGAGGAAGACAAAGTTCAATGGGTGCTTCTGCTGATAAATGTGAAGAGGCCACAACGCTGCAGAGATATCACGATTAAAATTGCTTTACAAATTAAAATAAAGCAAAGTAATCCTCTCCACTTCCACAACCTGAAAAGCCAAAGAGAAAGGGCCTCTGCAGGAATTTAAGATTTAACTTGCCAGCGATCACGAACACCCAATAAAGGAGATTCAGTTCCATTACTTAATGCATGAAGCTACCAAAGAAACATAACAGGGGCGCAGAAACCACATCAAACTCCAAGCTAAGATATATTTCTTTATGTGTAGCCAGTATTTACAGAACACATAAAGGTGCAGATGATTATTAAACAGGAGAGATATGAACGAGGCAATAACTATGGAAGACAAAATCAGGAGCTGACTTGGGTTTTAGACCAGTGGCAGGCACCGGAATGACCTAAAAACATACCAATCATGTCAAGAGAGATGGTTCTGATACTCAATGACAAACAAATTCAAACTTCCTTGATAACTCTATGTTTGGATGAAGAAGATGACTTTTGTTTGTCATAAAAGTTCCTTCACGGAAGTAATGCCAAAACATGTTACTTGATCACGGGTTGGTACTGCAACACTAACACACGCAGCAACCCAATTAAATTTACTGATCTGAGACAAAATCACGAGTTCAATTTGGTGGCAATGGGGATCATCAACCTCAGGCAATTCAACTCGAAACACCGATGTTAAGTGATGTGTATTCTTTGCTCTAGTATAATTCTAGGGGCTACATCAACATGGTCATCAGGAGAGATCTCCAATGGGAGAAGAAAAATCAACAACAGGAACAGAGCCCCAAGTCACACGGCCGAAAGTAAAGCAACCGATTCTCGTCATTACAAAAAATACATCAGAAGTACATAGATAGTTGCAAAAACACCACAACCACCAACATAAAACCCCATCAAATTTCAATTCCCTGCTCTACATGAAATCGACCGAAGATCAGAACATCTGCCCACACCCGAGCCCAATCAAACACAAACAATTGCCCGAAATCACAAGCGAAACAGAAAGAGAGACGTCAAGATTAGCAATCACAACTACCATCAGCTACATAACTCAATAAAACATCGCATCAACCACGAATCGCGACAAAAATGCAGGCAATTATCCCTACCGAATCACACACCAAACACGCAGGCAGAAGAGAAAAGTCAACATCAGCAGAAACAGAAACGGTAAGATCTGGAGCGATCACGCACAAAGGAGGGGGAGGAACATGAGGAAGAGCAAGAGGCCGGAGTTCCCGCGGAGGAGGTCGTTGACGGGGGCGTAGAGGACGGTGACGGAGGAGACGACGGTGGTGAGGACGATCTGCGCGGCGAGGATCCCGTACACCTTGCGGATGAAGCCCCATCGGAGCTGGTTCTCGCCGTAGCTCAGGCCCGGGTACAGCGTCTCCCCATTTCCGAGCTCTAGGTCCTTCTCCAACTTGCCCACCCTCGCGTATCCGTCCATCTCTCTCTCTCTCTCTCTCTCTCTCTCGGGGTTGAGGTGTTTCTCTCTCTTTGATTTTCTCGGGAAAATCTGATGAGCAAAGGAAGGAAGAAGGGATGGTGTGGGTCGTGTCAAGCTGTGAGAAAATCGGGGAAGGAAATTGGGTGGATTCGGATGGTTGACTGGGAGCTGATCTGCACCGTCGGATGTGGTCAGAGGTCTCAAGATTGGATCAGACGGTGGAACGTCGTTTCAAGTTTGTTGGTTTGTCAAAGTGGGGAATATGTCAAATTAATTTTTTTATTTAAATTTTGGTTAACTAGAAAATAATTTTCATTTCTATATACTAATTCCATATTACAGCAAAAATGGCTACTCATCAAGAAGCGCACAGTCGATTCTCTGGAAGGACAGCTTCTTCCCGGCGACGTCGAAGGCCATGTTGTAGTACTGCTGCGCCATCAGCCCGACTATCGACAGGCCCTCCACGTCGCTCCGGACCACCGCCACGCAGAACATGTCGTCCCTCACCTGATAGAACATGCTCGCCGCATCCAGCCCGAGGTCGGCCCCATCCGCGAAGTGGAGCGTCATCACCGGGAACCCAATCAAGTCTCGCCCCACTGTTCCCCGGTAGCACAGCGGCGATGATGCCCCGTTTGAGACTTGTTCTAGGACCCCGTCCAGCAGGCTCTTCACCTCGCTGTGGACCGCTTGGGCTGCTCCTTCAACCAGCCAAGTCATTGGCGACCCCGAGTCGATGACCACCCCGTCGTATCGCCTAGTCCTTCTGAAGGCATTGCGGTCGATGTCGAGCCTTTTCTGGCCTATGCTTATGCCTTCGAGCGTTACGTAGTAGAGTCCCTCGACGACTTCGAGAGGGGTCGAATAGCCCTCGAATATTGCTCCTTCGCCTAGGATCAAGTGGTTGTACGCATAGCTGGGGTCCATCAGATTGCCGATGCAATACGAAAATTTCGAGCCGAGCCTCGATACTAAGGATATCATCCGGGCGCCGAGCCCCAAGATGCCCGTGATCCTCCCGTCCCTGAATCTCCCATTGTCATGGCCGCATCCGAACACCACATCGGGCACGGTGATCGCCCCATCGTCCCAAGTTTCAAACGTGAGCTGATCCTTGGAAAGCACTCCTCTTGACGAGGGGCCGTCATAGTATGTCTGGTTGTAGATGCACCAGTTGGACCGGTCGCATTTGCTGCGTGGGGCATAGCTGCAGTAGGAAGTCCTGCAGGACACGCTCGAGTATGTGGATGACCTGAGCGGGTCGAGCACCGGAGTGTTTTGCCCACGGCAATTCCTGCACGGAGCGCATCGGACCCACAAGAGATTGCTTCCCGTGTCCATGACGGCAAGTTGCCGAATGGGAGGATCACCCAGGGAGAAGTTGACAAAGAGCTCAGGGAAGGATGGGACAAGGTTGAGCTGA
This sequence comes from Rhodamnia argentea, assembly GCF_020921035.1. NCBI lineage: Eukaryota > Viridiplantae > Streptophyta > Magnoliopsida > Myrtales > Myrtaceae > Rhodamnia > Rhodamnia argentea. The sequence continues at coordinate 25,779,896 of NC_063150.1, read as the reverse complement.
TGAACGTTTGTCTCTAGGACTTTGGATTCGAAGTAGACCAATCTTGCGGTCGAGCTTTGCAGGATTCGTGCTGCGCGATCGGGGATGGTGTCATTTGGATTGTAGTATGGAGAGAGGAGCGAATCTCGGTGAATGAGCCTGGTGACAATCCGGTGAGGACTCGAACCCTTCGTGGAAGCAGCTAAGGAAAGGTGAGTTTTTAACACCAAGAACAGGAGGGAATGAACCACAGGATGTGCAGATGCCATGGCAACACTTCACCACGGCAATTGCTTCGTTGTCCTGATTGATCGATGTCTTCGCGCGACATTAATATCCACCGACCTCTTTCCATCGACGAGAGCGATTCAGGCTAGATCAAGTTGTCTGTTAGACGTGGCAAAGACTGTTTTGATTTCAAAAATCGGGAACGGTCACTTGTTATTGTCGCAAATCCTAACATATGACTCTTCACCATGTTTTATTAATCTGAGATGCTTTGAGTTCATGTTGGTTCTATTTCGGCATTTTCGACACTGATAATGTCTTCTGATCTCCCTGACTAAAAATTACACTAATGGGGGAGTTTGGTAGGGACAGAAGAATCGTGTGATCTATTCTTTTCTTGATACATGACCCGGAATTACACTGCTAAACGGTAAACAATGTAGTGCCAAGCGAAATCGAAAGATCATGAGCATCTGAGGAAGGAAGCTGCAGGAGAGACTTCCGGGACTTCTAGATCGCGACTCAATTAAACAATGCGGGTCCGCATAAATTGTACAGCAACTCGTCCTTCGTCATGAATATTGCGATTTCAGAGGCACGGGGTTTCGTTCTTTATCAGTGATTATGAAAATTCACACGACACACCGAGAATACATCAGATTAAACACTCCTTCAGATAACCAGCCCCTGGAGTATAATACGAGAAATAGGGAAGAAAAAAATTTACAGAACAGAAGGTTGGGACTCAGATGACGTTTTTGAAGAAGGGCTTGTTCAAGCAGTTTATACTAGACGGTTGGATTGGCTTCAAACTCTTCCACCGCGGTAGGCACTTTGTGTGTTTGTAACATCTGAAACCCCGGCATGAACGGCACCGGTACAGAAGAGCTGGGTTGCACTCACAAATATCACCATTACTTCTAGAGTTCTCTGCACATCAAAGTAGCAGCACAACTCTGACTGTTAGAACCTTGAAAAGCAAGAGGTAAAGCAAAACCAAAACCAGCCTAGGGCGATCGGAATTCCCGAAAAAAACCATGTAAGACATTCTGGGTTGTCGCCAGAAAAAAAGAAGAAGGAAAAAGAGAGAGACATTCTGGGTTAGGTTCGGTTTTTCGATTCAGGATGCTTTAGAACACTGCCTACACGATCTCTGTAGATTGTTCATGCCATTCAACAGGGACGTCAATGGTGTCTGATCACTTACCAGATTCGCATCAGTCCAGCCGATGTCGATTTCCTTACATGCCAATCTGCAAGAGCACCAGTCACAACGTAAGCTTCATTTTACTGATGAAACTCATATTGGTTTTTTTTTTTTCCTTGAACTCTATATAGCAAATTGAAGAAGAAAAAAATAAGAGCTTGGAGAAAGGTCTCTCTCACCCCATAGCCAAAAAAGTTAGAAACAAAGTGATGAGAGAAGAGGCGGCAGCCGCGTGCAAGTTTGCGATACCCCCTCGAGTGATGTTCTGGATGCCGGTAGCCGAAGTCGTCATGCCCACGATCCCTGCGATCAGTGAGAAGATGACTAGGTATCCAGTTGCCATGTTTCCGAACGGAAAGTATATCGGGAATATACGGGCCGGGACCTCCAAAACTGAAGCTGAAAATGGAGATACTACCATTAGATCACTGAATTTATCAAAGATCAGTCGACTATACACATTCACCGAGCACATTAAACATTGAAAATGCTCATCTCAAAATCCTTTTCGACGGAACTGTTTTGGCAAATACATTTTCTAGGACAGGAAATTTGTGGCTAGATAAGCTAAAGGTACAAGGTTGACTGGGTCGGAGACTCGGGAGATTTACCAGTTTCTCGAGATCTCATGATGGCATGATTCACAGCCCACACGGCGATGACACTCACAACGAAGTAGAGCAGGAGGTTGAGGAGTAACAGGACGAATGCTGCTGATTTCGCGCCTCCTGATGCCATGATGAACCTTTTGAGGCTTAGGAAGAGACTTAAAAACCTTAAACCAAAGTCACTATCCTCTTCAGATAGGCATACCAGTATGCATTATATATACTCGACTTCAGCGATCAAATCTGCTTCCTTTCTGAACAAGATTGTTTAATAATATTCTAATCTTGTCTCTGCAATTATCACTGGACTTTCTTCAACTGGAAGCAATCTCTCCAATTCCTTGGCCGGCTGGGTTTGCTTGATGCTAGAGGAAAGGGATATGGTTCTGATGCTTTTCTGGTTGTGGAACTTTGCTCCAGAATAATATGGACACTTTAAGGAAGTGGGTCTTCTTTGTTTATACAGTTACTCAACCAGGGCATCGCTGATCCTCCATCCGGAAGATAACTTCTTTTGGTCCTGATTGGCAAACAAAGATGATATAAAGTTTTTTTCCGGCACTGCATTTGTTTCGGAAGCATATAAATCCAAACAGACAAGCATGAACAGCAGCATGAATAATGAATTCACCATCTCGAGCAGAGCTCCTCGTGATAGAGTCGAATTAATTTTCACTTGAAGCCCTCGAAGTCCTTCAAATTCGTGCTTAACATAAAATTTAATTGGCCACTGCACCATATCATGAGAAATGCCAACCGAGAATGAAATGAATCCTTCCTTTTGCTTTCAAATAAGTAGCAGCCTAACATAGCACACAACCAGAACGAACCGACAAGCAAAGATAAGATGATCCCTCGAGTCAACCCCACGGCTCCAAAGTAAACACAGAGAAAAGTTCAACAGGCTGCTCACATGGCAATCCTTTTAAGGGTAGGCAAAAGGAGAAGATGTTAAAAGGCCAGAGTTAGTGTTGGGAGCGTACAGCAAAAGTTCGATACCTTCGCCAGGGAAGATCGCCAAAAGGGAGCCCAAGGCCGACCCGGTCAACATAACTATTTGAACCCACCTTCACTCAAAAGCTTAAGACAATGAGTTATGGGCTAACTATGATATATATATATATATATATATATTTTTTTTGGTAAGGTGCTAACTATGATATATTATTTGCTTAACACCACATTAATTCTCCGACGTGAGACTTCTTTAACACAACTCATACGTGCATCTCAACAGTTTGAACTAGTAACAGGACCTTATCTTCAGCATTACGGTTGGGATTCAAAGTGCCATGGTAAGCAGCCTGGATAGACACCAACTCCACTATTCTAACAGGGCCCCATACCAACCAGCATTAGATACAAGAAAGCACCATGTGGATGCCAATTATCTTGTCATATGAAGGTTTTGATTTGCCATTTCCAATCTGGTCACAAAAGGCTCTGAGAATACCCCTTACTTTCAACAATTTCTTCCAGGGAAAAGTAGCATCAGCAAAGCAAGATACAAATCAGATGCTTCTCTTGGATCCACATGAAGCCCAACCAAATGAAAGGAAGAGAGAATATATCATGTAAGGCGGTTAATAGGGGCGATCGATCGGCATCCCTCGAGTCAGGCCAAAATTACAGTCCAAATCTGCCGGTGCGCAAGAGAACATATGCCGAATTTCAGGTTGGGCAGGTTTGGCTCGGGTTCGACCAGGCCGTGCATGGCCCTATAACTAGAGGCCTTGCCGAGGTCTGCACAAAGATAACTTTGAGTACTTGGGGTTCGGGCTGAGCCAGGACGAGCCTGTACGATGCCAGACTCATGTTCAGTTACAGCGGTTATAAGACCAAAGGTTAACTAGACCTGACCAGGCTTGAGGCAAAGTGAGTGGGCCAGGGCGGGTTATATACTTCTTGGCTCGTCCCACCCAATCATCCTCCTACATTGGCATGATTGATGCAGCGTGTTGTCGTGAAAAAAGTAGGAAGCCGCTAGCCTAAGCGTAAACACGCGATAATGATAAGTGGGTCTACGATTAAGATTGTACATCTTCTTGACGTACTATTAGGGGAGCATTTTCCGAAAAAGTATAATATGCGAAACCACATATTAAAATATTTAAGCAACTAAACAAAGGCCTAATTTGATATTTGAATATTCTAATATTCTTATCATGCTTGATCCGGTCTCTTTTATCTAGCACCAAGCATAAAACTATTTATTGAGGCTTGGAAAGATTGCTGTGAACTCTGGTAAAAAATTTAAGTTATCTGATGAAAATATAGTTTAATAGCTACATAGTTTATCAGGCATGGTAACCACGATGTTTTTGCTCGAAAAAGTGCAGTGGTTAGTTTCTTGTTTCCGGTACAGGGAAACAGAGACAGAAGAATACAGAGAAGAATGAGAAGAAAACGAGCCAAGACAAAGGAGGGAAGCAACGATACCGAGGCAAGTTTCTTCGTCTCTTTGTTCTTCGAAACATCGTCGAACTTCCTTCATCTCTCTCACTCTCGGTCTGTCTGTCTTTCTCTGTCTCTGTATGAGCTGGTTTTTACTGCTTTGTTGTTTTCACTGGGCGCTGTGCGCAGAGAGAGAGAGAGAGGAAGGGAGAGAGAGGGAAAGGATCGTTCATCTTGTGTTGAAATTCTGAAATCTATGGAGCAGTTCGTCAACTTTGTCATCCGGCCTCCCAGGTAATCTGTTGAAAGGCTACGTCTTGCTCCCAATTTGGTGATGAACGAATAAGCAATTGGACTGTGCGGTTCTAGTCATAGATTGTGCTCGTGATTTCTTAGGAGTCTCGGTTTCGATTTCGTCGACTATTACGAAGTTGCCGGGTTGATTTCGAGGTGTATGAGTGTTCTCACCTCACGCATTTGGTAACAAGTTTTGTAAGTAATACTGTGAAATTTGGAAAATGATTTAACAGTGTAAGTGGCGCAACTCAATGTTTTTGGCCTTCTTTTGGATTCTCTTCATTATGAGTCATTGCGCGGCTAGTTATCCAAAACAAGAAAGAGCCATTGCACGGCAATGTTTGAGAGATCGTGTTCCAATTCTGCTGGTGGTCCATTCTCATTAATCACTTGCCGGTCTTTCTTTTGTTCCACTTTTCAACTTCCCTCCTTGTCATTAGAACTTCGGAAGTCATTATGAGTACATACATTATTAAAATGCAGGGCGGAGTATGATCCAAAAACTGATTTACTAGACCAAGAGTTCATGCTGAAAGGAAAATTCTATCAAAGGAAGGATATAGAGGTACAATTTTGTGATGAACTTGAAGCGGATTTCCCATCCAATCTCAACTCAATAAGTGTTTACTTGCTATCCTCATTGAATTTCATACTTTTCCATCCTCACTAACAAGATGGGTGAGACATTCATGAAGACAATTACATGGCTAGGACCGTCATGAGGTATGAAGATGGTGTTCGTCATGCCAAGGCTCTCCAGCTACCGACGCTCGAAGGGATCGACTCAGTCAGAAATATCGGACTAGAGGACTCGGACCTCTGTTGAGCTAGGATGTTTTGATGATATAATTGCTTGATTAGGTCAAGGCGAACACTCTCTCTTTTAATGTTTCTTCAACTTGTGCAAGGCAATGTGGCAAGTGACAAAGGCCACCTAAATGAGACAGAATTGTTCTGTTTTGTTGCATATGCTGAGTATTGTTCTCTTAATCTGGATAATAAGAGTAACTTCCTAAAATACATAGTCAGTGAAAATTAAAAGATTTGCATCAATATTGATCCCATTATATTTCACTCATTTGAAATACTAGGATTTGTGCATCTCTGTCTGTGTTGGCACTTTTAGCTGGAAAGCCTTGCTCATTTGCATACTACTATGCTTATAGAGTAGTTTGTGTAGTTACAATGAAGGTGGTCACGGCTCGACAAATGTGGTCATGATGTGTACTTATCCTTCTGAAGCACATGAGCCAGGGTCATTATGTCATTCTTGAAGTTTGATACCTCCTTTCTGATTCATATAGATGAAGAAAGGTTCTGGTTCAATGAAGAGGCATGGAATGAGATATATGACCTTGAGGAATGATGAGACCTACAAATTAAACTCAGTGTTACCTGGGGAAACAAAAAGAGGCCTAGGAGCAACCGGGCATATATGGAAGAACGTGGAAGTCATATAAATAGGCCAAACTGGAGAATATGTTGTTCGTCTTGCATGTTGTTTTTTGTAGTAGAATAGAATCATCAATGGACAAAGCTTAAATCGCAAACAAACAATACAGAAAAGGACAAAAATGAACAGCAATATATTTTTTGAGATGTGACCTGTGTCTTTAGTCCTCTCTCATAAGTAGAGGGAATCTGTCTAAATTTGAAGGGGTTTCTTGTATTGATTATTGCCGTGTTGTAATTTCGTGTTAACAGAAAGATGTAATTTCCAGAAATGGATTAGCCGGTGGACTGTCTTGCAATATTTCCAACTCCTTGTTCATATTATTCATAATTAATCTCTGTTGGTCTACAACTTTTTAAGGTCACAAACATTCATGGTGAAGTCCTGAAATGCAGTCATTATGTACCTGTGGTTAATGGTTGAGGAAAGCCTTTGCCATGCGTAATTTTCTGCCATGGGAACAGGTTTACTGTCTTTTGATACGTACTGCATGATTTTAGCGAAGTTTCAAGTTTCACCAGTCTCTTGTAAATCACAGATTATCAGGTCTCTGTGCTCTCATATTCTTCTTTAGTGCAGTGGGTGCCGAGTTGATGCGGGTGAAGCGGCCATCATTTTGCTTCCTTCAAACATTACTGTTTTCACCCTCGATTTTTCCTGACCAGGACTTTCTGGGGGAGAACATGTGACTTTGGGGCGGAATGGAGTGAGTTTCTACTAGTATATTGGAGTAACTATTGTTGTGTTTTTTCTTCCAAGCATTTGTTTTCCAAGATGGACGTGCACAGCTACTTGTATTCTTTTTGTGTTTTTTTCCTTTATTTAATCTTGACTTGTTCACATATGTAAGTTTCTACGTGAAGAAAACCATGAAATCCCTTGAGGTGAATGTGCTAGGCATACTTATGCCCTAGGGAAAGTTTTAGCATAGTCCCTGTAGAATGAAACAACCATATTGTACTCTGCTGTGGGGTTATTATGCTTTTAGAGCCAATACTTGGATCTCTCGGTCGAAACCCCTTTTAGCAATTGGGCTTAATAATTCCAGTATTTGTCTTAACTAGAACTCATTAGCTTCAGTTGCAGAGCTCCTGAACTTATCATCCTTATGCATGCTGTAGCAAAATCATTCTTCCTTATAATTGCCAACTTACTCTCTTTTTGCCCCCTCCAGAAGGATGACCTGAGTGTTGTGGTCGACTATCTTCGGGCTGATGGAAATGTCTCTTTGATCAGCTTGTGGGGTCATTCAATGGGTGCTGCTACTAGGTTTGGTAATCCTTTTCTTTGAAACTCTTACTTGAGGCTTGCAAGCGGACAATGTACAAAGCAGAGAACTCATCAGTGCTAAACTATGTAGTTTATCATCCTCTGTGGCATGGTCAAGGCTGCAACGTACTTATAGCCATTGAGATCCCATTCTTTTGCTTGAAATTTTGCATGTAATCTCAGTGGGGGAGACCTTGAGAGCTCTCTTGCTAATTTGCTTCAAGAAAACTTTTTGCATTGGTCCCGGAAAGGACTGCTTCTTTTTGTTAGTCACCATCATGAATTCTATGTCGGAAGCACTTTTGCCAGTTTGATGTGTCCTTAACAATCTGTAAACCTTCTCACAGCCTAATGTATGGAGCTGAGGATCCATCAATTGCTGGAATGGTTCTTGACAGTCCCTTCTCTGTTTTGGTTGACTTGATGATGGAGTTAGTGGATACCTATAAGTATCCCTTGCCCAAGTTCAGTGTTAGTAGATGCTCCGGAACTTATTTTAATGTCGAAGAGTAGGGGGATAGACTACCATCTTATAGTTTTGCGTATGTACTTGGTACACATGTTTCTAAAATATGTAACAGAAGATCCATTTAATGTTTTAACACTCTCTCTGAACTGAAACAAGTACTTTTTTCTTAAAGTTTTGGCCATTAATTTTTTCCCGAATTCATGGTGACGTGGACACTTATGTATGGTCATAAGTGACACTTGCTCCACTCTACGTCGACGCATGGCATTGACAGAAGAGAATTCTTGAAACGTGAAAATGCATACAAATTTCACTGTCTGAATAGGAGATTGGGTACGGGTTGAACATACAGGGGAGCATACTCCTGGAGACTCCCTTACAATTTCTTTATCTGGGTATCCATTTTGCTTTTAAGTTGTAATCATGACGCTGAGTCTTAACTAATCAGAACTTTGGAGTCCTAGTACCTTAACCTCTTCTTTCTGTGTACTCGCCAGGTAAAAATTGTGATCCAATACATCCGGAGGGCAGTCCAGAAAAGAACAAATTTCGATATCATGGAACTTAACCCTATTAAGGTACTAATATATGTTGTGATTGTTTTGTTGTGTTTAAAGTTCGATTATGACTGACTGATATGCCCCTGGCAAATGTAGAAGTCTTACTGTTATGACTTCTATATGCTTGATTCACTTTTGTCCATGTACTCTGTTTCTTGAGACCATCAGGGCTTTCTAAATGAAATTTTTGAAGAAGCTGACTTGACTAAACTCAATCTGACATGCAAATAATTGTTTTTGGTGTCCTGTAATTGATTCTCTTGTTGGTATATGGTGTGGTTAATCTCTTGTTTGGCTACAACAGGTTGCAAAGACATGCTTCATTCCAGTTCTGATTGGGCACGCCACTGAAGATGACTTTATACGTCCTCATCACTCAGATAGAATCTGTGAAGCCTATGTGGTAAATATTTCGCATAAAATGCTACAGATGTGTGACACTTTACACTTATTGGAGCTGACAAACTTACTCTTTACAAGCAATAATAAATTAAAACCTTAAGATGTTTCTATTATCGCGTTTCTAGTTTCCTAGTAGCTCGATCTTAAAAGTGCTGCGGAGTAGCATCTGGCAATTATTGTTTCTGTCGTGTTCATGTCGACTATTTGTGTCATCTCGTATCATTACCAAAACGACTGGGAATATGTCAATTCGTGTCAGTTTCGAGTTAAGTCATGCTGCGTCTTGTCGGATTTGGGTTTCTCTCAGAATATTTTGCTGCGTTAGAGCCGTTTTCTCGTGTCATGTCTGGAATTGCCACCCTAGAACGAGCTTCAATTTCTACTTAGAGGCCATTTGCGACCTTCTGGTCTTTCAAGTCATATCTCCTATGGACATAAAAAAATCTTTCCACATTCTGCAAATGGATTTTCCCTGTTGGGGAGTGGGAATGCGAGAACTAGCTACTCTGCAAATGCATCATTCTCTGGAATTCTTGCATTTGAAAAGATACTATACCATAGCTTAAGATTTTGTTTAGAGCACTCAATCCAGCATTTTCATTTGGCACACTAAATGGTGATTATCTTTATTTAGGTTGACAAGAAAACTATTAAGCTTGGGGGAGATCACAACTCACCACGTCCACAGTTCTAGTTCGATTCTATAAGCATTTTTTTCCGCGAAGTTCTGCAACCTCCGGAAGATGGACTGGCTGGGGCATTCTTTCGTACCGCACATGATTTCCTTGGTAAGGTGAGAAGAGTTTTGATGCATCTGGTTTTCTGCTTTCGATTATGCTGCTAGAACTCACTTCAGGATGCCTAGTTTGGTTTGCTCCAGGGTGGTTTGACCTGTGTCCATGAATTAGGACTCCATGAAGATCTACATTAGGCTGAGGGAATGGTCGCTTCTACATTTTGTGTATTTCACCAGTGATCTCTGGTTGAAATATTCTGATTCTTTGCTTTTAAGGAGAAACCGAAGGGGAGTTCGTTGTCCATTTAGCACAAAGCAATCTGAAATTAGTTCTTCCAAAAGCTTAAACTCGCAGGAAAAGAGATAAATTACTGCTGCCTTATCACTGCCGCCTGGAATATGTTCAACACACTCCTTGAGAACAGACTGAATTCTACATGTGAAACTCAGAATTTGTGATCACTACCACCTAGATTCGAATGAATCCACGAGTCGGGGCATCTATAGTCAAGTGGGACTTAGCTTAGATTGCATGTAATACATTCACTTATCTGCTTATGACAGTGATTTCTTTTCTTTTGTGGCCAGGAAAAGCTTAAGCTAGCAGGAGATAGGTCAATAAATCCAGGTTATGATTCTTCTCTCTCCTATTCATGTTTCGGGGTCGAAATGTTAAAAACAGCAAGAACTCTTCTGATTAATTGAGGCCAATTTTTAAATGGTCCTCTCACGACTCTTCCGACAACATACCTAAACCAATTCTGTTTTGAGAAGAAAAATCCGTTTTTAAACCCCAGTGAACTGGGTTAGAGTTTCCCTACTGACACTAGATGATAATTATGTTGCAGGATGTGGAGATTGCTGATCATTGTTGTGCATCCTCCGCTAGAATCATAGACTTTAAGTTACTCAATGGTCGGCCATGCGGTCCCATGTTCCGACCTCAAAGGACGATGGCCAAAGTGCGGAATACGAGCTCAATGGCTTGAAAGGTTTCCAGCGCAATGTAGAAGTGGAAGTCATGGTGAATAACCCATCCGGCGAGATGTTATGCTCGTCCTCACCCATACTCGGATGAACTTCATCAGATGTCCATGCAAGACGGCATGGAGAGTTCACATGATGGAGAGAGGCATCGCCCTGGTAAAGATAAAGCACATCCTGATGATGGCTTGACGAGCATATGCGAGTCTTCACATGCAGGTGATACTGAAAGTTTTGCAGCCGCCCAGAGTCGCAAAGCTTTGGAAACAGAACCATCTTCAGCTTTGGCTAGAGCGCACCATTCGGCATCAGAAGTTGAACGTCCATCTCCTGATACAAGCATGCCATTGGCATCTGGAACGCCATCCATGGATTCAAGCGGAGACGTTCCTGATGCGAGGATGGTTCAAGAAAACGCTCGGTTCCATCAGATGCCGATTCGTATACGTCCATCCATCGTATGACAGCCCTGACAGCACTCAGCAAGGACCCGGCAAGCCATAGTATGGATGGTTTGAAGTGCAGTCGGAATCTTTATTTTCTCCGGAGAAGTGAGATAAACTGAAGCGCATTGTTTCTTGCAATTACCCTGGTTCGTCCTTGTTTATGAGTATGAAACCTGCAATGATTTAGTAATATTAAAAAAAAAAGAAGGTGAAAAAGATGAAAAAGAACGGATTTCTAGAACATGAACATATATTCTAGGGAAAAATCCAAAGAAGGGCCTGAAGCCCTTTTGTTTTTTCAAATAAAGGCCCCAAGCGAACTATGTTTTAAATAAGGAACCAAAGTGACATAAGACGTTTCGATTAAGGGCCCAAAGTGGTCATAATGTTTCAAAAAAGGGTCCGGCCCGAAGGGCGTTTTCGTCATTTCCCATTTTAATTTTTTTATTCATTTTTTTCTTTTCCCCGATTAAAAAAAAAGGCACACATAGGCGGAAGGACCGCCCCTTCTGCCCGTGGTCGCCGGCTCATTATTGGTGGGGGGTCGGCGGGTGCGGCGAAGGCCGGCAAGGAGGGCCTCTAGTCGGGCGGGGTCGCCGGCCTCGCCGAGGCACCGGCGACCCCGCCAGCCTTTGCCGGCCCCGCTTACCGCCCTCCGACGGTGGGGCGGTGGCCCAAAGCGGGAGGGCTGCCCCTTCCGCTTGTGAACGTCCACTTTCTCCTCTTTTTTTTTTCTTTTTTTTTTTAAGAAAATAGATAACAAAAAGTATAATAAAAAAGAAAAAAATCAAATAAGTAAAAAGACTAAAATACCCTTGAAATTAGGTCTTTTTTTGAGATTTTATTGTCATTTCAAACCCTTATTTGAAACAATATTCACTTCGAGCTCTTATTTGAGAAAATGAGGGCATTTTAGGCCCTTATTTAAAATATGGTTCACTTGGGGCCCTTATTTGAGAAAACATGAGGACTTCGGGACCTTATTTGGATTTTTCCCTATATTTCGTGATAAGGCAATTTTTGTTAAATCTTTTACAATGTTAATCTTTTGAATTCAAAGTAATATTAAAAAAAGGGTAATACCATGAAAAATCTCAAACTGATACGCCTATGACAAATTTACTCCAAACTAATTTTTTGACTACAAAAAATCCAAACTGGTACACTTGTGATAAATTTACCTCAAATTAGTATATATGTGACAAATTTACCTTCCGTTAGTTTTACTTAAATTTAAGCATTAAATTGCTGAGTTGGATGGCATGCAATATAGTTCACGGGCGTACCATTTCAGGGTTTTTACTCTATGTTTGTCACAAGTGTATCAATTTTAGATTTTTCGTGGTATTAACCCAATTTAATGGACGGTAAATTTGTTACTGGTATATTAGTTTGGGATTTTTTGTGGTAAAAAAATTTAGTTTAGGATAAATTTATCACAAATATGTCAATTTAGGATTTTTTGTGGTCAAAAAAATAGTTTGGATAAATTTGTTACAGTTGTACTAATTTGGGGTTTTTTGTGGTCAAAAAAATAGTTTGGGATAAATTTGTTACAAGTGTACCAGTTTGAGGTTTTTATGGTATTAAGCCTAAAAGAAAAATAGATGAGCAAATAATCTGGTGAGACTTCCTAAAAATACAGATAATTCAAAGCATCTTAAAATCAGTTAATTCCCTTTTCTTTGTCGATCAACAAAGAAATCTTGGAAGTCGGTCTAATAACGAGATTAATTTCTATGACACAATCTTTCTGTGAATATTCTCTCTCCAATCTTGACAAACCAGAAGTCACAAACAACAAAAAGAAAGTACTTGAAATTTATTTCACTTGATTTGTGTTTCACGTTTCTGTTTCCTAGTCGGAATCAAGTTCACCATGTATATGTACATTCCCAATCCAAGAACATTTCACTTGCTATCCTTGAAGATCCTTGCAAAGAGGTCGGATTATCAAGTTCACCATGTACATATACCAAGAACATTTCACTTGCTATCCTCAAAGATGTCGGATTATCAAGCTTTCGTCCAGGATTACCATCACTTGTTCCAGACGATAAGTCTTTACTCGAATCTTGTGTGATCATGTCGTGCCAAGTCCAAGGCCTCCATAGTCTGCCCAAGCACAAGGAGGAACAGAACGTCGGATCTTTGACCATAGTTCGATCACCCCGAGTGCGCCTTTCATGTCCCACGACCACTCCTCGTCGTCACCATCGTGGGCGATCATGTCTTCCATGATGGATGCCATGCGGCTGCCCTTCCCATTGGACTAGATATAGTGGCGCAGCGGAAGTTGAGGGTAGGACGCTGCCTGGACGCATGCAACCCGCGACGAGCTGGTGTCCGAGATCACAAGGTCGCATCCCGCGCAATGAACAACACTCGCAACGAACAACACTTGCAACAAGAGGTGCAAGGGGACGCAGGTGGTGATGAGCATGACGCACAAGGTGATGTAGAACAACCGACGTGTAATTTCTTGAAAAAACGCGATCGTTAGAAGTCGGGGCGATCCCACCGCTGATTTGCACTTGGGTCCGGTGAGCTCGGATTGCGTTCAAATTCGGTCACCTGCAAGGAAACGGGCCGCTGATCAATATCCACAGCTTTGCTGTGATTGACGTTGTATTTTCGCATTTCGTATTAGTTTAGATAGGTTTTTGGGCGCTTTTCGATTTTAGGCAACTTTGCGATATATCTTATCGTAATATTTGATTTGATTTTGATTTGATTCTTTATCTTGTTTTATGTTATCTTTAATATCAAGGGATCCTACCTATATAAACGACGTCCACCCTATGTAATCGGCACAATTCATTCTATCAAATTTCAGTCTATCCTTTGGAAACGCTTTTTACTACTTCCCCGCATCACAAGGTCACCCGGAATGTGCGAATTGTGATATGACCTGGAATGTGCGATTTGCATGGAAGGAATTGGGATGTGAGACCAACTTGTTCGCATGGGTTGGTCTCATACACTCATAAATTTCATCAAGGTAATCCATGCGGCGACTTAGGCTTCCTTTATATCATTTAGGACTCTAGGAGGAATGTTTTTGTATTCTTTCTTGTGAATTCTCTGATCAAATGAAGAAGAGTGCACCTCTTTATATAGGAGAGGGTCTTGGATTATAACTGTTGATCTATATCCGATTAATGGCTAAGATCGCATCTCTCATTTACCTAGCTATCGATAATAAAAAGGAAGCTTCGGGAGTGAGTGACAATTACCATATCGCTCGCCCTTGAAAATATTCTAGAGAATTTTAGAGAACATTAAGAAATCCTAGTTTGCTAAGACATAGCAAGTCTTGGGATTTTTTTCAGCCGGATGATTGACCGGTCGCACCTCGAAAACCTCGGCCCATCACACTTGGCTGAGGATAAATCGGACATGCCCATCGTGTCATTGCAAGTTTTTTTTTTGGTCAGAGTGTCATTGCAAGTTGTCCACCAAGAAGTTACGAGATATAGGCTTTTTCTGAATTTCTCAGGGATGATTGTCGATTGGCAATGTGGATGTAAATGAAGTTTTAAACAAGTCCTTTTTGGGGGTTTATTAATTTGCGGGTGTGATTAACTTTTTACTGGTTTAGTCCAGTCAGTTTGGTATATCGCGAATACTTTGGATGATTATACTTAAGTGTCCTTTTTCGAAGTTATTTGACACGTGCAATCAATTTCTCTTTATTATATACCATGGAAATTTTTTTTTTCCTCTTTTAACAACACTATCCACACCTACTCTCTCTTGGGGTGTTAACGGCTTGGGCCTAAAGGGATTGTTGGCCCAGCCCGTAAAAAGAAGGCCCACATCGAAACTACTCGGCTTGTCCGAGCCAGTTTGAGCTTTTAGCTTAAATTTTCTCACTTTTTGAAAAGTTCAATTAAAAAAAGTTTTATTTTTTATCAAATTCGAACATTCGAAAATACAGTTATCAAATGAACAATATGACTTCATCTAAAATTCACATGTTTCATCAAAAGAAACCATGTATGGATATCTCAATTTCGAATGTAGTACGGCTTTTTAAGGCTCATCCAAAGTTTGACGGCCAATCTGCTTTATCGCTAAAAAAATATGTTTTATTGCTTGTATATTTCAATTTTAAACTTAAATTTAAAATATGAACAAATGCTTTCTTTTCTGCCCTTTTGTTTTTTTTGGTAAGTTTCAGCCATTTTTTTTTTTCATATTTGAATTCTTAATAAAGCCACCTCATTTATTGAATCTATGTGATCCACTATTTCTACTAACCTTAAATTCTATTATAAGGCATTAGACCTATGAATCTATTCCCGGTTATTTATTTGTGATTCAGTAGTTAGCCCTTGAATCTAGAAAGAATTTAAAAATAAAGTAAGATCCCGTTTCGAACAAAGATATGCAAAAAAAAAAAAAAAAATCTTAGGAACATTTTATATCTTACGAACAACCTTATCACAAAAGTTCTAAAAAATCAATAAAAAAAAAAAAGTCCTTTCCTTCTTGTGTGCAACATTATTATTTTACAATGTCAATATTACGTTCTAGATCTTCAAAATACCGAGGGAATACTTGCTTTACATATTTTATTATGAATTTCACACTTTTTTTTTGAGTTGTTGAAGTCGTTTGCCAATTTGGTTATCCAGATTTTCGCCAAAAAAACATCGAAAGTGTTAAAATTTGTGTACTGCGCTCATTTCGGTGTTCGACTTTTTTCACCGGCTCACTTAAGTGTCAAATCAGATAATAACAATCATTTAAGTGCCAGACTTATTAAATTTCTAATATTACAACACAAAATGTATATATATTTTAAATTCCTTTAATATTCCGGCCAAAGGTTTTCCTTGGTGTTCTTTGCTTTGAATATTTTAGTGTAGGGCGACCGGAGAGAAAGACATGAATGAAGTTCAGGGTGTTGTTCTGCGGGATCTGCCTACAGCGACGTCCACAGCTTGAGGAATGAGTGGGTAAATCATTCGAACTTTCTCTCTTTGCTCTTTGGTAATTTCAACGGTGTCGCGAAACAGAGAGACTCGATCACTCATGAGTCACATCTTCTGAAGTTCCATCTTCAGAAGGCATCCGAAACTAGGAAGGAACGGTAGCGTATGTTGTCTACAGTTATGTACAGGCAAAGAAGCGAAGCGTGCCTCGGGCAGAGTCGTCCCTCGAACGCGAAGAATCTCAATTGCGTTGTGGTGGGTGCAGAGAAAAGAGAAGAATTGGGTTGGGAATGGCCCCACTCTGCTGTTTTTCCTTTTCTTTTGGTCGGAAAAGAGACATTTCACTCACTCGCTCAAAGTACAACTCGGTTCCTTTAACATGTAAACAAAGGATATCTTCGCCTCCAATCCAAGTACACCAGCGACGACTCCAGCAAGGCTAGGGTTTCAATTTCAATCGCAAAAAAGGGTTCGCTTCGTTTTTGAGTCTCGGCACCAACCCTGCGACTGCACCCTCCCATGTTCCTTCGGCCAAAAGATCCATCTATGTTCAGCTTGAGAGGTTCAGTTAGCTGGCGGACAGGAAGGTTGCTTCGAAATTTACTCCCCCTTTTTGAGTTTTTGGGTTTTTGGGTTTCATCTAAGACAATTTTCCTGTGATGTGATGCGAGGGCAGCTTCAACTACTGAGTTTGGGTCGACCTGGGATGCACGGAAGATGGCCTCGTTTCGTGCCAGAACTTGGTGTTGATCTTGGTGTCTGAAACAGATTCTTCCAAATGCGTTTTGGCATCACTCTGCTGTTGAAAAACCTTGCGTTTGTCAACTTTGGTAGGCTGCAATGAATCATTCTTATTTGACCGTTTATGAAATTTCGCTCCTTGAGATCTGATACTGCCTTTGCTTCTTGTATTTCATCCTTGATCTCGAGTGCTACCTCTCATCTCTGCTATTCCACCATTCGCCTGTGTTTCCAACCTCAAAGATGTTTGAGTACTTTTGGTTGTCCTGTATGGTGACGGTTGCTGCCGTCGCTGTCTCTGCTATCCTGTTCATAGAATTCCTGAAGAAGAAAAGAGCAGGTCAGATCGCTGTAGAGGGCAGAGCAGATAGTGATTCAGCTCCAAATAAGGGAACCACGGAGAGTGCTGCTCCTACTTCCACTGCGCCGCTGCTCAACGAAACGGCAACATCTTCCGGATATGACTATGAAGTATTCTTGAGCTTTAGAGGACCAGATACTCGAGCTGGTTTCACCGACTTCCTTTACACCAGTCTCGTAGATGCAGGAATCCGTGCATTTAAGGATGATGAAGACCTCCGCGTTGGGGAAGAGTTTGCCTCAGAGCTTCTTCAAGCAATTAAGCAGTCGAAGATCTCAATACCTATCTTTTCGAAAGGTTATGCCTCCAGCGTGTGGTGTCTCAAGGAGGTAGCCCAGATGGTTGAGTGCAAGAAAACTGGGGGACAAAAGATCATACCCATTTTTTATGA